>NC_056745.1:1182558233-1182743233 GCF_019279795.1 Protopterus annectens
CCCATATAATTACTAAATGTATATTACAAAAGTGTTTTGAGGGTCTTTGTCAATAAACTAAAAATATACTACCTACATCACAGAGAAAGACCAAATTATCTTATATGAAATAGACAAGCGCAGGATAATGTCAAAAGTATATTTGCTTCAAATAATTATATTATTAACAACAAACATGAATTTTCTATAATTATCTTGGATCTGGATAAAGTGTTTGATTTAGTAAATTGGTTTTATTAAAAAAATATTAAAAATATACAGGTTTTCAACTAATTTTATACTTTCATTAATTATCTTTATTAAAATCAATTTTCATATATTAAACTAGGATCTTTTATTTCTCAGTCAACAAAGACGGGCAATGACACAAGGCAAGGTTGTCCAGTGTCTACTTAATGATTTGCTTTGGCTATTGAACCTCGATTCAGTTACATAAAATGTGTCACTCGTTCCTCTCTAACATAGATGACAAGCAGGAGGTGTAGTTTGTTTAGATGCTTTAA
This sequence comes from Protopterus annectens, assembly GCF_019279795.1. Classification (NCBI taxonomy): domain Eukaryota; kingdom Metazoa; phylum Chordata; order Ceratodontiformes; family Protopteridae; genus Protopterus; species Protopterus annectens. Next base: position 1,182,558,737 of record NC_056745.1, read on the forward strand.
TGCATAGAAACACATCCGGATGGCTAGCAGCATCATAACATACAAACATGCATGTGCTTAGTATTTATACAGTTGTGCAAGCTCTTGGATAGCTTCTTAAATAATGTTGACCATACCACTCAAAGATGTTGGTGGCTTCTGCCAACCAAGGTAGTTCAGGAATCTGGTTTAGCTGAAGTGGTTTCTTCTGCTGATGTGGCTCTGTACTATTACACACAGAACAAGATGAAAGTGTTCTCTCAATGTCTTGTGACATAGAAGGCCAAAATAATAGACCTCCTACCCTTCTTTTGGTAGAGTCGGTTCCTGGGTGATCACGATGCAAGATAGTAATGTACTCTTGTTGCAAGGAATTTTCATAATGGTACCTTTGTCAGACAAAATCTCATGTCTGTGTGGAAAATGAGGTTGCACTTCTTGAGGTAAGCTAGATTGTTTTGAAGGCCATCCTTGATAGTGACTAGAGGATGGTGGTCTGTTTTGATCAGGGTGGGTCTACCATAAATATAATCATGGAACTTCGAACATGCAAACGCAATTGCCAAAATCTCTTTCTTGATCTGAGGATACTGCATCTCAGTTTGGGTAAGAGTTCTTGATGCATAGGCAACAGGTTGATCCTCTTATAAAATGATTGCACCAAAACTAAATTTCAAAGTATCTGAGGAAAGTGTAACTGGTTTGTGAACATCATAATATCTGAGAGTTGGTGGACTAGCAATTCCCTGTTTCAGGATATTAAATGTTCTTTGGTGTTGCTCTAACTAAGCCCAGGCTACATCTTTATGTGTCATCTCTCTGAGTGGTGCTGAAAATTGGCACAAGTCTGGAATGAACTTGCCAAGGTAGTTAACCATGCAAAGAAAACACTGCAGGGCCAGAACTTTGTCTGGAGCTGGCATCTTGAGAATGGCTGTTTGCTTTGAAGGGTCTGGTCATAAGCCTATACTGGTAAATAAATGACCAACATAAGTAACTTCTTGTAGCCTGAATTTGCATTTCTGTGTGTTGAGCTTAAGATTCATTTGATGTGCCCTTTCTAGAACTTTTCTCAGGTTTCTGTCATGCTCAGCTTCATCATGACCTCCTACTAGTATGTTGTTTACTATAATAGCACAGGGATACCCAGAAAAGAAATTGTTCCATTGCACGTTGAAAAACTTCACTTGCAGAATTTATCCCAAATGGCATTCTCAAAGATCTGTACCTTCCAGAGTACTGAAAGTAGTGAGCAGTGATGATTTTTTTGTCATGATAAATTTGCCAAAATGAACTCTTTGCATCAAAGACAGTAAAAAACAGTGGCTTTTGGCATCACTGCTGCGACTTTGACTGTGCGCATAGGATCATGAGGTCTTTTTAGCTCTTTGTTCAGATCTCATGAGTCAATACATTTTTTGATGTCGTATGATCTTTTCTTATGAGCTACCACCATGGAAGATACCCATTCAGTTGGTTCTGCAACTGGACATATTACACCTTGTCACACCATTTTATCTAGCTCACCTTGATTCTGTCCTGCATGGCAATTGTAACTTTTCAAACTGGCATGATAACTGGACTGACCTCTGAGCCTATCTTCATGGACTACACAACTAGAAGCTTCCCTAATTTGTCTTTGAAAAGATCAGCATAGGTAGAAAAAATGTACTGGGTAAAATTAGAATAGTGGTCTTTCAAGTTAATATGGTGGACTTCCTTATTAAATGAAAGCCATCTCATTTTCAAACTGTCTCTGAGCCCTAATAATGACTGGATGTGCCTCTTGACCACTTAAAATATCAAGTCGTAGCATTTTCCAACAGAGTAACACAAAAGCACTACTGAGCCTTTGGTTTGAATTTCTTCACCTCCATAAGCAACAACCTTTGCACACCTTGCCAAATCAAGCCTTTTACCATAACACACTCTAGCAAATGTTTCTGCTGACATAACATTGTACTTGTAACCTTTTCCTACTTTGAGCTCTGTGAGTTTGCCATTTATCCAGATAGTTCAAAATACTTCATTCTTTGCCCTTAGGTCTGCTGCATTGACTGTTTCATGAAGCAATGATGCACCATCAACATAAAGAGTAGTGTTGCAGCTCTTTACATGATCAACTCATTTCTTAAAATGTTCCCTTTTAATGAAATAATGTAGGCCTTTTCATTTACAAAACCTTTTGAAATTATTTCATTTATTGCATTTGTGATACTGTTGACCACAAGCTAAACATTTCTCCTATTTAGATTTATAGCTTCCACCACAATTAAGACAGTTGGCAATGAAACTAGGTTGGGACCCATGCTTTGCATTTGCTGATTCACTCTTATGCTTCACTGAGACTGTACTGGAATTTATTGGAAAGTTCTAGGGTTTACCAGTAAATGATGCAGGGGCTACAGTTGCTGCCATGTGCTTGGGCCTGTTTCTTTTAACCACGTGCTGCATACCATCAACATAAGCTTTATTACTGTGCCTTCTAGAGCTATTCTCATTTGTAAGCATATTTGTGTGCTTTTCTGTGAGCTCGTATATGTGACAAATCTCAGTGGCCTTATTCAAAGTTAAATCACTGTCATGAAGCGAAATCTTTCGTACATCATCATCTTGTACACCACACACAAGTCTGTCTTTTATCAACTCATCTCTTAAATCACCAAATCTGAACATTTTAGCCTTATTACTCAAGTCAGTTATATATGCTGCAAAAGTTTGACCAGGCTTTTGATCCCTTGTGTAAAATAAGTGCCTTTCCATTGTAACATTTGTCTGGGGGTTACACATTTCTCTAAAATTATGTTTTAAGCACTTGGGGTCTTCCCTTGACTCAGCTGGTATAACAATATGATGGTATTCCCCCTCTCCTGTATAGATAGCAGATGCATACACAAATGAACATTCCCTTTCTATGAAAATGCCATAATCTTGCTCAAGCACTTTCCAGTTCTCTACATTATTATTGTCAAACACAAGTGTACTGGGTTTTCAAAACCCATCTGCCATGCCCACAAAGTATGTAGAAACACACTGAAAATATGGACCTTATAATTATGTATGAACAAACTGTTCTGTGAACTTGTAATAACATTCAAATGCACAATAAACTCTTTAAAATATTGTACTTTTTAAAATATACTCTGTAATGGCTGTATTCTGTAAAATAACTTTACTGTAATACTGCACAAACAAATACTTTATACACTTCTGATAACTCTGATATCTTTGATTAATATGAAAATATGGATTCACTGAGCATGTATTGAAAATGTGCTTGTTTCCTTTTATTTTGTTCATTTTATGCAATTTGGACTTTATTTCAAACATTTTCCATAGCAATTTGAATATCTTTTATCAATATTGGACATAGTTTATTTGAATATTGTTGAGACCATTCTGTATGCCTTGTTTCATATTTTGCGAATAGGAAATAGTGCTGAGCAAGTTTTAACATCTGAAATTCATTTCTGACCTGTTTTTTTGAAGTATACGTGCAGTAGGGATGGTTCCCTCCTTTATATTCCTCCATTTATAATTGGTTGCCTCATGGCTATAACTCTGGATCCCATTCTGGCACCATGTCCTTTAGATATGCCGCTACTGATACCATGTTGCTTGTCCCTTGCTAACATAGATGACAAGCAGGATGGGTAGCTCATTTAGATGTTTTGAAACACATCAGAATGGAGAGCAGCATCATAAAATACAAGCAAACTGGTTAACAGACAGACATTATATACATACATGCTTACATCTCAACAGCTTACTAAAAAATGACATTCAGACTTGCACTTGCTTAGTATTTATACACTTTTACACGCTCTTAGATAGCTTCATAAATTTATATGCACCCACATTAATCTACAAATTGTAATGATGATACAGAAGGAATTAAAACAAGTGATCAGTTTACATCTAAAATTTGATTATTTGCTGACAATCTACTATTAACAATAGGGAATACTGATTATTACAGTAAACTCTCAGTTAACTGGAACTTAAGCAACCGGCACTTTCAAGCAATTGGCAAAAAAATATTGAAGAAATACAATACAATTTCCATGTGTTGCACTTTCTGTTTTCTCCCCACAGAAACATTCCTCACATTTTTAGAGTTTTACAGTTTTAGAAAGAAAGACAGGAATACATTCCCTCGCTCCCCAATCTGAGAACAAGTCAAATCAAACAAATAGTATTGGGTACTGTATTAGTCAGGCCCATTTTTAATAGTAACTCTCAAGCAACCAGAAACTACAGTTATTTGGCATCTACCAATCAACATGGGCGCCAGTTAACTGAGAGTTTACTGCAATTAACAAATATAAAAAAAAAATCATAAAATCATTTTAACTAATATCAATCAAAACATCAATAAATAACAGATTTTACTTACATAAACTGCATATTAAAAATATTTAGAAACGTTATATATGAATATCCTAAGATAAAAGCATGGTATTTCACATTATTACCTGTTGCAGTTAAAAAATCTACTGCCAATCATTAGCGGACCGGAATTCCACTGTGGTGACCCCTAACCGGGAAAAGCAGAAAGACACAACAACAACAATTTATTGCAATTACTCCAAAGTGTAGCATAGTCTGAATTAAAAAAGGTTAAGCTTAGAAATAGGAATTTAATCTTTTGGAATGAAATGTTAAGAGGATTAAAGTGCTTAATACAGACTATTTAATGTATGAATATGAACTGAATATGGAAAATGTTCTTAAAGTATACACCAGTAAAGAATTTTAGTCACTATATTTGATTTAATTTCACACATAATTTAAAGGAACATCCATGAATTCTTGATTGTCTTAGCAATCTCAAACAAATGGAGTGATAGGGAAATCATATTTTATATATATATATATATATATATATAGAGAGAGAGAGAGAGAGAGAGAGAGATAATGATTAAGAAATATACATTTTGTATTAAACATAACTATTGTGATTATGCTCGGCAAATGAGCTGTTCAACTTTAACTACAGTAGATAAACAATTTTAATATCCTAAAAAAACACCATTGTTATTTTATATTATTTTCTTGGAATTTTCTGCATAGATCATTTATCACTCCACACAGAATTGATGTTGCAATATACAAAAAAGATGTTCTTAGTTAGTTTGAAGTATAAATCCTTAAAGCAGACTAGTAAAAAAATAAATGTTTCTCACAAGCATTGTATTCAGATAATTTTATATTAACTAAATTTTCTGGGGTTATTCAATGTCCCATTTCCTAGATTTATACTCAAGCCTCAGTTCTCATGTCTCTGGAACTTATTAACAAAAGCCAGGAACGTAACTACAAAGAAATGGAAAATGGGATTATACCCTCATTTACAGGATGTATGAATATAGTCACTGCTGCTTTCAAAAAGAAAAGTCTGCCATTACGATGAAACCAAAGAAAATAACCACAGAATAGAATTATTGGCTATGACTGAACTTATTCAAAGAGAAATATTAATATAGGTTCTATGATCAATTTGTACTTTTTGGTTGCTAAACAAATGTTAGTAATGTGTATTGCATGAACTGATGTAGATATTTGTGTAAATAGCTGCTATTTGTTTTATCATGCTATTATGTTTGTTCCTGTATATAAAACTTTAGTAAAATATTATAAAAATAGACATAGTAATACCAATGAAAATAGCAGTAGAGGACATAGAAATATGACAGAATGCAGTTGATTGTACTTAAACTGAAGGTCTAGCAATGCTCTTAAAAGGCAAGCTTGTCTTTCATGTGGTGGAATGTCATATAACTCTGAGGTATTGTGGCTTAATGGTTTAAATAAAAACACTGTCAAATGTGTCATTAAAACACTTATACCAAAAGAGTATACAAGAGGAAAATTATTAAAAAAAAACAGAATGGCAAACAAGAGAGTGCAGGTGGTAAGCGTGATTCAAAGTGCATGTACAGAATACGAAATCCACAAACAGGTAGTCCCAAGTCAAACAAGCCCCTTGTTAATATAAGCTGCCATTCGAGCTCACGGGTCTCCAATAAAAGGGATGAGGGACCATCTCTGATACCACCTAGTATATGGTCAATACCCATAAAACTAAATGAATGCCCAGGATTTTTTTCAATATGCTTAGCCAATGCGTTGTCGCCCTTAATTTTCTTTATTGCGTAAACGTGTTGGTATACACGTTCATGGACTTTACGGTCTGTCTTGCCGTTGTAAAAAGCTGGGCAGCAATCGCAGAAGGCAGCATAAACAACGGAACAAGTTTGACAATTTATCCTATGGTGGATCTGATACTTTTTATTTCTAATATGAAATGAATTCCCAGGTTTAATAAACCTACAATAGTTACAGGAACCGCACTTAAAGGTTCCTTTCTGTCTATCAAAAGACTGTTTAGACCCTTTCCTTTGTAAAAGATCCTTAAGGTTACTACCTCTTTTATACATCACTAAGGGAAATTGGCCCAATTTTTCCAAAAGGTCTGGTATACTGGAAATAAAATGCCAATTCTTATGGATAATAGAACAAATGGCTTGGGCATTAGTGTTAAATGTGGTAACAAAACTTAAAGTAAATTGTCGTTCGTCATTTTTAGGCACAACATCAATTATAGTAGAAAAAGTGTCCTCAAAAGGTATAACACTACCATGTGTTTCAATAATTGGAAGCTCCTTCTGGTCAAGGAGAGGTTTGTAAAACCCATCCAACCTTTTCTGATTAACTTCCATAAACAGTTCTTCCAATAAGTCCGCAGGGTAACCCCGGTTGCCAAAGAACTCCTTTAAAAATTTACATTCAATAAGAAAATCAGCCAAGGTGCTGCACATTCTCCCTGCTCGAACAAGTTGGCCCTTAACTATGGACCGTTTTTGTCTGAAGGGATGGGAACTAGAAAAGTGCAAGAATGAATTACAATATGTCGGCTTTCTGTAAATAGTTGATGTAAAAACATTCTTATTTAAATCCTTGACCAATTTTACATCGAGATAATCAATCTCTGTTGTAGAAAATTTGTATGTAAATTTTAAAAATTCAGTAGTTTCATTGGTAGCTTGCACAAATTCGCCTGCTGGTTCAGCCCCTCCCCGGAATAAGATGAAGATGTCATCCAGAAACCTGGTATAAAAAGTGACATACTTCATCAACTCAGGTTTACTCATAAGGAAGTGCTTTTCCCAGTAGGCGACAAAGAGGTTGGCAACACGTGCCCCACAAGGGGAGCCCATGGCAACCCCTTGTTTTTGTAAATAGAACTCTTTATCGAAGATAAAGAAATTAGATGTGAGGACAATCTCCAATAACTCAGTGACCAACTCAATTTCAAGGTTAGGTGCTCCTAATTCAGCCAGTAACAGCCCTATCCATTCCACAGCTTCCAAGTGTGGAATGGAAGTGTACAAATCGACAACATCAATGGTTAGCAAATTATTAAAACTATCAAATGGAATGTTATTGATGTTACTCAGAAATGTCCAGGAGTCTTTACAGATACCTGGAATCAATTTGAGATATTTTGACAAGATGCTATCAATGAATCTAGAACAAGGGTGGGTCATGGATGATCGACCATCAACCAAAGCTCTCATAGGTGGGTTTGAGGCATCTTCATGGATCTTAGGGATGCCAAACATCACAGGAATTTTTTGGGGAAAAATGTCAATAAAATTGTAGACATCCACATCTATCTTCCCAGCCAAAAATAAATCCCGGTAGTAGCCCCTGATTCTGCTATGAGAGACATTCACCTCATTTAAAGAGGCCAAACCATATGCTGGACTGTTTAAAATAAGCATCCTTTCCTTATATTGAAACTCATCAAATAACACTAAACCACCGCCCTTATCTGGTTTAATAAACCGTACAGGCAATTCACTAAGATGACGGAGCCCTGCTGACTGCTCCTTAGTGATATTGAACTTAGAAAAATCAATTTTACTCTGTGTTGAAGAGAAAAGGTGTCTAATGTCAACCTCACACATAGTTTCAAAAAGTTGTAGGTTGCCATGTAGGGGCGGATTGAAGGAACTAGGCATTTTTAGCCCCATCAATGCACTAGTAACTTCATTGATGAAGAACAATTTCAAATTTAGTTTACGAGTGAAAGTTTTTAAATCGATGATGACTTTAGCTAAGTTGCCTGTAGTAGTCGGAACAAAAGCCAGGTTTATTGTACCCAGTTTTTATATTTTGGTTAGCTTTGATTCTATTACTTCGTCTAACCCCTTGGTTGGAGTCCTCCCCTGTTCTTCAACCAAGGGGTTAGACGAAGTAATAGAATCAAAGCTAACCAAAATATAAAAACTGGGTACAATAAACCTGGCCCTTTCTTCCGTAATAATGGAAGTGCTTTTTTAGGGGCACAGAACAACAAGGCTTATGTGGGCAAGAAAACGAACAGATACAACTAGTACCCAATTTTGTTTCTGATTCTATTGCTTGTGAAGGCCACCCCAGGATTATCACTAACAAGAATGGGGACTTTAAGATATATAACTTTTCTACTGTGGATATTGACCCTGATTTGGTTGATCTATTGGCCTTTGGTTATACTTTTGTTCCTACTACTACAGGCAACTTAGTATGAGGTTGACATTAGACACCTTTTCTCTTCAACACAGAGTAAAATTGATTTTTCTAAGTTCAATATCACTAAGGAGCAGTCAGCAGGGCTCCGTCATCTTAGTGAATTGCCTGTATGGTTTATTAAACCAGATAAGGGCGGGGGGGTTAGTGTTATTTGATGAGTTTCAATATAAGGAAAGGATGCTTCTTATTTTAAACAGTCCAGCATATGGTTTGGCCTCTTTAAATGTGGTGAATGTCTCTCATAGCAGAATCAGGGGTTACTACAGGGATTTATTTTTGGCTGGGAAGATAGATGTGGATGTCTATAATTTTACTGACATTTTTCCCCAAAAGATTCCTGTGATGTTTGGCATCCCTAAGATCCATAAAGATGCCTCAAACCCACCTATGAGAGCTTTGGTTGATGGTCGATCATCCATGACCCACCCTTGTTCTAGATTCATTGATAGCATCTTGTCAAAATATCTCAAATTGATTCCAGGTATCTGTAAAGACTCCTGGACATTTCTGAGTAACATCAATAACATTCCATTTGATAGTTTTAATAATTTGCTAACCATTGATGTTGTCGATTTGTACACTTCCATTCCACACTTGGAAGCTGTGGAATGGATAGGGCTGTTACTGGCTGAATTAGGAGCACCTAACCTTGAAATTGAGTTGGTCACTGAGTTATTGGAGATTGTCCTCACATCTAATTTCTTTATCTTCGATAAAGAGTTCTATTTACAAAAACAAGGAGTTGCCATGGGCTCCCCTTGTGGGGCAAGTGTTGCCAACCTCTTTGTCGCCTACTGGGAAAAGCACTTCCTTATGAGTAAACCTGAGTTGATGAAGTATGTCACTTTTTATACCAGGTTTCCGGATGACATCTTCATCTTATTCCGGGGAGGGGCTGAACCAGCAGGCGAATTTGTGCAAGCTACCAATGAAACTACTGAATTTTTAAAATTTACATTCAAATTTTCTACAACAGAGATTGATTATCTCGATGTAAAATTGGTCAAGGATTTAAATAAGAATGTTTTTACATCAACTATTTACAGAAAGCCGACATATTGTAATTCATTCTTGCACTTTTCTAGTTCCCATCCCTTCAGACAAAAACGGTCCATAGTTAAGGGCCAACTTGTTCGAGCAGGGAGAATGTGCAGCACCTATTCTGATTTTCTTATTGAATGTAAATTTTTAAAGGAGTTGTTTGGCAACCGGGGTTATCCTGCGGACTTATTGGAAGAACTGTTTATGGAAGTTAATCAGAAAAGGTTGGATGGGTTTTACAAACCTCTCCTTGACCAGAAGGAGCTTCCAATTATTGAAACACATGGTAGTGTTATACCTTTTGAGGACACTTTTTCTACTATAATTGATGTTGTGCCTAAAAATGACGAACGACAATTTACTTTAAGTTTTGTTACTACATTTAACACTAATGCCCAAGCCATTTGTTCTATTATCCATAAGAATTGGCATTTTATTTCCAGTATACCAGACCTTTTGGAAAAATTGGGCCAATTTCCCTTAGTGGTGTATAAAAGAGGTAGTAACCTTAAGGATCTTTTACAAAGGAAAGGGTCTAAACAGTCTTGATAGACAGAAAGGAACCTTTAAGTGTGGTTCCTGTAACTATTGTAGGTTTATTAAACCTGGGAATTCATTTCATATTAGAAATAAAAAATATCAGCTCCACCATAGGATAAATTGTCAAACTTGTTCCCTTGTTTATGCTGCCTTCTGCGATTGCTGTCCAGCTTTTTACATCGGCAAGACGGACCGTAAGGTCCGTGAATGTGTATACCAACACGTTTACGCAATAAAAAAAAATAAGGGTGACAACGCGTTGGCAAGCATATTGAAAAAAATCCTGGGCATTCATTTAGTTTTATGGGTATTGACCATATACTAGGTGGTATCAGAGGTGGTCCCTCATCCCTTTTATTGGAGACCCGTGAGCTCGAATGGCAGCTTATATTAACAAGGGGCTTGTTTGACTTGGGACTACCTGTTTGTGGATTTCGTATTTTGTCTTCTTAAATTTCTTCAGTCTGCATGTACAGAATGGTGGAACCCATGTAGGGTCAGACAAAATGGAGTCAGGCACAGAATGTAAAGGTTATAATGTAATATACTTAAAAGTGTATAGTGTGAATTTAGCTGATAAGGGAATCATTTAAATGACTTAGAAAGTTATTGGTTGGAAACTTAAACTGGAATAAGATGCAGGAGCTGATTTATCCCATAATTCATTACAAGACTGACATTATATTCAAACATGAGATTGGACATATTAGGAATGTTAAGAAGACATATGTATAAGAAGGCATCTTCTGGGGGCCAAATAACTGTGTCTCTTACATGTGAAGGCAAGGTATACAGGCTAAGTTTTCATGTAAGTCAGAAGAGATAGAGTTGTTTGATAGAACAAAAAAAAAAAAAACTGGATTGATATTCTGTTAAGAAACAGGAGTTGGTGGCCAAGGACATTAACAAACATGCCACACAAAAGTAGTTGTAATTAACAGCAGACACTTTTTCTAACTATGTGCAAACACTGAAGGACATAAAGGCAAATAATTAAAACCAAATGCTATTCCCAAATTCCATGAGAACAGAGCATTGTCTTATGTTCATGGTATAGATAGAAGCAGCTGCATAGCTTAGATGTTTTACAAAGTGAAATGCATAACCAAACCAATATGAGAAAACTCAAAATATCAATAATCCTGCTCTCTTGCATTCGCTGTGTAAAGCAGGAACATTCATCCCAAGATTTTCCTTGTCTGCACTGCACCTTCAAGATACTCTAAAAAAATTAAATTCCTTTTAAATTGATCAGATTAATGATCAATGTGCCAAATGAGAACTCCAAGTAACACTCCTAATTTGGTTAAAAATAGTTGTTAAATGATCGCCAATGCATTATTTAAGAAGAGCACTTTAATGAAACAAAACCAGTGGTTCCCTCATTTCCTCCCATCAATTAACTTTAGTAAATACACCAATGAGATTTTGTTTCTAGTTATTCCAAACAATGAAGAGGTAAAAATGATCACAACTGTATTTTCTAAGGAATGACATATATATATATATATATATATATATATATATATATATATATATATATATATGTATATGTATATATATATATATATATATATATATATATATATATAAATGCAAAATTTGTTTCTTATTAATCAGCGCTCACCTACAGAAAAGTGAATTCTTAACAAAAATAAAAAGAATCTTTGAGGAACCACTGTTTTTTTCATTAAAGTGCTCTTCTTAAATAAGGATTTTAAATATGTTTAGATAATTTATGCTTTGGAGATCTTTTAACAACTATTTTTAACTGAACTAGGAGTGTTACTTGGTGTTCTCACTTGGCACATTGATCATTAATTTGATCAATTTAAAAGGAATTTAATTTTTAAAAGTGAAATGCAGGGATATATGTACAATACTAGTGCTTAGGGGATAAAGTAAGGGTTAAAGTGATGTTTATTTCATATCAGTGGAGATATCAAGGCCATTATTAACCAAGTGCTAAGGACTGTGGTATTATCTGCCAAGAGTGAAGATACTTTTTCAATCCTGATTTGGAGATCAGTAGTGTTATATGAAAAATTAACCTTGCCCAGGCATGTTTACAACTGGAATGTGAAGACTCTTCTAAGAAATTTCTAATTATTAAAAAGCATAAATGATTTTTCCACTATAACTGACTAATTTTCTGAGTGGAATTAGTGTCTGTCATTGGCAGCAAGCAGCAAACCAGGAACTCCAAAGAATTTCTCATATGTAGCAGATGAGTCTGTGGATAACCTGCAAAAATGCAGAGCTGGATAAAAGAGTATTTTTTTAGTAGATCGATACATTTCAATTTCTTAAAATTAAAATGTCATTATATGGGCATTTGGAATAAAAAGTATCAAGATCTTAAGTTGGGGATTTGTTAAAGGCACTCACACTTCAGAATATATCACAAATGAGGTTATCCATAGGAATGGTTCACTATTGCCACAAGCTTCTACTGAACCTCAGGACAGTATTTCAGCCATTACATATATTGCTGCAAAGTGGTCAGAATGGAGATAGAAGACTATGAATATACCTTCAATATTGATCATATCAGATGAGAGGTGTTCTCACACTGATCAAGTTTTGACTGTCAGATTGACATATGAAGCTCTGTGTTACAGTTATGATAGCTGTTCTGTTATATCTGTTCCAGGATTGTATAGAGAGATACACACTGTATTTATCTAAAGGTCACTGAACAAAGCCAAACATAATTACTCCCAAACAGACAAAGCTGCCCTTAACCATGAAGAGTAAAAAAATTCAGCCAACACCTTTATGAAAAAGGTTTTATACTGGTTTCACATTACAAACTATTTAGGTTAGCATAATGGTTAAAGTGTTAGCCTTATCAACACAAGGTGCAGGGTTTGATTCTCAGATGGGATAATTGGCTAGGCTTAAAATGGCTCACGTGGGCAGTTAGCCTAGAACTAACCTATGAACCAACCATTTGCTAGCCATCCTCATCCTATGAAAAGGGGGGGTACCATAATCACTGAGACCAGCTACAGTGTTAGCCTTGCTTCTTGGGTGCACTTACATGATGCCAAGTATAAGGTGGCAAAACAAACTTGTAGTATTGATGGAGTGTCATGGTTGCCTTATGAAAAATTATATATCAGGTATTATGCAATTATCCTGGTAGCTGCAAATGCATATCTAAGTTTGAAGATGCTGGCCCTCACTTGTTAAAGTCTGATTTTGCTTATAGGGAAGAGCAGCTATATGTATCTGAAGAAAAGTAACTATGTGAATCCAGACTTCAGAATGACAGTTCTGTCCAAATTACATTCTTGAGTGTCAACCTTGCTCAGATGTTTATGTAGTAACTCAGTATTGATAAGTAGACCATTAAGTTAGACAACACTTTGTTGCTTGTTATATAATTTTAATGCATCACCACCAGCAACTGTGCATAATTGAAAATGAACACTTGTGCTGAGCTCTTTCTTGGCTCCAGTGTTCCAAATTTCAGTAGCTGTACACTTATTATAAACACATATTATAAACTGTCAAACAAGCACATGATCACCTACTGTAAAATAAACCAACTAATAAATAATAATAAATAAAAAAAACTCCTGAAACACACACAAAAATGACAATCTTCTTGTCACTTATCACAGTACTGTACATGGAATGACCAGCACTACACCAGTGATGCTAATAATGAAAAAAGACTTGTATTGTATACTAGACATCATAAAACCAGAAGAACACAGACAACTGGATTAAATGAATTTCCAACATATAAATAAAAAACTACTGAGAAGTTATACCATAGGTCATCAGGAGTTTATCACACACTACAAAATTACTATATAGAAAAGTTATTTCAGGGTCTATTTTGGACATGGAGATAGATAATACGTGAACTGGTTAAGAAATGCTCCACAACCAAAGTTCTGCAATCCAGCTGCTAGATAGATGAGATTAGAAGACCCCCCCATTAAGTAGAATGATGCAATGAAGTGATGACTGTTGTCATAAAACATCTGGAGGGAGAAATTAACTACAACATGAATGCATGTACAGACATTTGAATACAGAAGGCTGGATGAATACATGCTTCTAGATGAAAATGATTACCCTATTTTTCACCCCAAAAGAGGTAACAAACCAGACCTTTGTCAAAATGGATGGTTGACCAAATCCATTCTACATCAAGGAATGACTAGTGATACTGCAGCATCCTTATCAGGATAGTCTCACCAAAGGACCTACTCAGATGAATGATCCAAGCCACAGGGGCCACATGGATGCTATCCTGAGTACCCGAGAACACCCCTTCAAAGGCTAAAAGGGCAAGGGTAGGGGGACAACTTGTTTAATCAGAGAAAGATGATGAGGGCTGCTTAAATGAGTATCATAAATCTTACTGACAATGATAGGAAGCTCTACTAAGTAGGATCTTAATATGACGTTCTACCGCTTTAAGAAACAAGTGAATGCTGAGGGTTTTAATATGATCATACCAGCACTTCAGTGATTTAAATGTAAATATAGTAATTCCAGCCCCATCATAGTTAATATGGGCATGTAATGAATGTATAATATTCAGTTTTAAGTACTGGCTCTACTGCTGATGTGCAAGTTTGTTTTTTTCTACTAGATTAACAAATAAAGGAGAGGATAGTGTGTAGCTTAATCGCTATTACTTTACTCAAATTATAGTTAGTTAAGATAGGAACTGTCAAAATACTGTTTTTATTTCTTTATGGAACTTTGTCTATTCCATTTTTGTAGGTTCCTGTTGAGTATTTTTTATGTCTTTTTATCCCTGTTGCTTTGCAACAGTAGCACTCTTGCAATGAACCAGACTCACCTTTCCCCAGTGGAGCAATCAACAGTCATAGAAGGCTATCATTTAGGGAGCCATCAGGGTGTTTATATTATATGGTTCTACCCTTCCTTATGATGATTTATATTATATGGTTCTACCCTTCCTTATGATGACTGTACATGTACTTATAGACATGAACGCATGCAATGCCTATTCCTAAGGGCCAGTACATTGCCACATTCTTTCAGTGAAGGCTACCATATATATGGCTTATCAAGGACCAACCCCACACCCCAACTATTACTGTCTGCAAGACAACTTTCCTCTGATAGGTGTCTACCATGTAGAGAGTTGGAACATTACCCACCCTACCCAGAGTGTGCAAGCTGACATTGGCCACCCACCCCATTCTCCCTGGCCTGGCACCTCTAGCACCAAAGTGTCTAATCAAATTCACGTCATCTGGTTATAGTCAGGGCTTAATCTCATGAGACCACACTGTTCAGTTGTGTTTTTGACTTTATTGACATACATAAGTTTATTTTTATTTATTTTTTTGTATTACATTTTTTTCAGATTTGATGTGCTTTTTTCAGGAGCTGGTGGACTTGTGTTTGCTCTATATTTGACTTTGGTTTTAACATAGTAGAGCACTGCAAACATGGTTTGGGGATGAGTGTTTCTACAAAGGAGGTGTGTGCACATAGTTGTGTGCCTGTGGCCTTAGTATATGTATGTAAGAGTGCTTAGTTGTAAAATATCCACATGAGGGATGAGGAGGCCAAGCTGTCTTCCAAAAACACTTGTTTTTATGAGCTGTGGATTTGTTATTCGTCGATTTCATTATTTTTGTTTTAAGTAACAGTGGCTTACTTTATTGTGGATTATTTTAAATGAGATAAATACAAGAAGTAGTAGTGAATAAATTTTAAAGGTACAAGAAGACTATGTGGACACATGCTTTGCCTGAGCACTCCATTGTAAAGGGTCTAAGTAACTGTTATATCATTGCTCTGGTTCCATTAATTTATTAACAGCTTAATGTTATGTTCTGTAAATATGCCATGACCAAAGCTGGTAAAGACTGTATATCTTAGCATACCACCAGCATAGTGATTCAGAATTAAAACAATAGCACAGAATTAACCCTAAAATGTTTGCAGCTGGTGTTCCAGACCACATGTACGCAGCAAGGACACTGATGTTTTACCCACAAAAGTCGTGTTGAGTCTGTAGCTTCCTGCTTCAGATACATCTCTGATGAATAGATTTAAAAACGTTCATTCATACCTCTCAACATGTAGACATTGTAAACAAAGGGTCGTGAAAAGTAAGTAAATCAAGACTAAACTCTAGACACATAATTGGCATATAATCTGAATACTGAATAGCACATAACTCTCCACATTTACAGTAGAACTGTAAGATACTGCTCAGAAACACAAATATACAAGCAATCTCAGACCCTGCCTTGATGGGACTGCTGCATATCTACACGTCAAGCTCCACTCGAGTAACCTGCACTCAGGACCTCAACCTGGTCTGTGACATCAATAGGGCTTGTTGGTGGGACAGATTTGTGTCCCAGTGATTCCTCCATCTGTAGAATAGACTCCCTCTCCACGTCAAGCAGAGTACCACATTATCCCCTTTTAAGCGCAACCTGTATAACTGGATGGGAAACAGAAAATACACCCCTGGGATTCCACCAGTGTCCCTGCTGGACAGGAGCTTTGAGTGCTGACTTGTCTAAACATGGGCTAAACTCTTGGCTAGGCTTATAAAGGCCTCAGGGCAATAGCCTAGTAACTTCCTATGATCCTATGATCTTATAAAAAACTGAGAGGGATGTAAATGACTGAAAAATATAAACATGTCATCAAAGACAATATAAAATCTACATTTAAGTAAATAATATTGCAAAATTCTACTTCACACAGTCATTTGTTTTTTTGCATCTCAAAAAGGACGATATAACAAGTGGGTCCTCTTTCTTTAAATTATTAGTACAAACGATATGTTAGTCATGCAGTTTGATTTACTGTGTACTAAACAGCTTCAAAATCATGTGTGACAAGGAGGGAGGGGATCCAGAACATTGAGTAGAGTATATTGAGCCTGTAAATAGGAACATCCCTCCAAAAACAGGTATATCATGTGAAGGGGTAAATGAAGACTGAAAATAGGTATGTACGTTCACAACAGGTACAGTTGAGAAATACGAGTGCAGCATATATTCTTCATAACACTTAAGTTGAAAACTAGCCTCTAATAAACTCAGTCAGTTGTAGAAAGTATTTAAAAGGAATGTAATGGTGCATTAGAAATATTAAAGTATGTGAGAGATTTTAGGAAGCACTCTGCTCTAAGGATGATGCAATAGTACACAGAAGAAAATGACAACTGAATCTAAAACCTTTATACAGACTTATAATAAAGTAAAGGAAAGGATGACAGTCATCACTAGGAAGTTTAAATGCACAGTTAGTACAGGATTATAAAGCCTATGTATGGCTTGTGCAATCATTTATTATTTGTTCACCATTAAATCAACAATAAAAAAAGCTACCACTGTATCATGTTATTGTGGAGGGCTTCTTGTTTAACTTGTACAGCTAAGACAGTCTGTGCTATATTTTACAGCAGAGATACATTTGTAGAATACCATGTGCTTGCCATTCACTTGTCTATTTTGGAGCAGAAATTCCCCTCCAGTGAAACCGTCAGGGCTCCCCTGTGATTTTCTTTCTGTGCTATTTTAGTACTGTAACAGAACTCAGTTTAAGATGTTACTCAATGCACTTCAAACGTAAAGGTTAGAATAATATATTCAGTATTCTGTTGACACTGTAAGTGACCAGAAATGGCCCTGAATAACAACACTCACCACATTAGTAACATTTAGTGCTTACCACAGAGTTATTTGACTTCCACACTAGTCTCATTGTATTACCTTACAAAGTGAAAGAAACCTGCTCTAGTTTGAGATTGTCTAAATGACCCTCTGTTCCTACATGGTTGCAATTACCTCTAGTGAACCTCTTGAGATATTATAAGCAAAATGCACTTCATTAGTATGTTTACTCTTTTTTTTTATTTTAGCAGGTAGCGCAATACCGACAAGAAAAGCAGTGACATGAATTTGTCCGTTTTTCTCCCTGTCCTATAAGAAATGCAAAGCGATTGAGCAAAGCATCCTCACTCCTGTATTAAATATACAGTTAACTCTCAGTTAACTGGAACTCAAGCAACCAGAACTCTCAACCAACCAGAAAAAAAATTTTGAAGAAATAAAGTACAATTTTCATGTGTTACACTTTCTGCCCCCCCCCCACAAAAACATACCTTACATTTTTAAAGTTTTAGAGTTTTAAAAAGGAAGATAGGAATAAATTCCCTCTTTCCCCAACCTAAGAACAAGTCAAATCAAACAAATAGTATAGGGTACAGTATTAATTAGGCCTATTTTTAATAGTAACTCTCAAGCAATCAGAAACTACAGTTTTCTGGCATCTACCAATCCCCATGGGTGCCGGTTAACTGAGACTTTACTGTATTTGTGATTCACTCTGAAAACAGCTCTTAATTACACATTATGAAAGCATTTGTAAATGTGTTATGCGGCTTCATGTTGGCAAAATCACAGCTTTTATACTTTAAGCTACAATGGATTTTAAATACATGCATCCTCCTGCACCAAATCTTTCATCACATTCTCCCTAAACAGATGTGGCTGGCTCATGGTTCATGGTTCACAAATGTTCCTTAGGATAAGGTATATACATGGGGCCTACTTTACATGATCGACTTTTCAAAAAGTCGAAATTCATATGGCCAAGACCATATGATCGACTTTTGAAAAGCCAAACATGTAAAGTAAACACAAAAACACAACCAACACTTACCTAAACGCCCTCCCACACCCCCCAGTTACTTAAATATACCAACTCCGAGATCGCACTACAGTGTGGAAGAGGGACATTTTCCCATTCTGCACTGTACGGAGATAGCGGTTCCCTATGGTCAGCTTTTCAAAAGTTGATCATATGGTCTCGGCCATATGAATTTCGACTTTGTGAAAAGTCGATCATGTGAAGGAGACCCATATGCATGTGGCTCTGTGGTAGGTAGGCTCAACTTTTCTTCTAATTTACTCAGATTATGGGATTACCTTTCTGCCAGCCTATATTTCTTTCTCGGAACTCTACCATTCAAAGAATATTCACAGGATACCATAATGGTTTGAATGGAATGCCTACCGTCACAGAGAAAAGAGACATGGTCTTAACTTCCTGAGATATTTTGCAGACAAATTCTCTGGAACTTCTGTGTATCGCATGTGTCCTTAGGATACAGTGCAATGATTAAGTATAAACCTATTGGTTTCACTAGCCTCATATGTAAAGCTATGGAGCATATTCTCTCACAACTCATTAACCTGGACATTGAAAATCTCTTAACCTTGAACCCTCACCATTTTGGCTTTGTGAAAGGAAGATCCTGTCTCTTTAACTTTATTAATACCTTTGAAAAAAATAACAGAAACAGATACTGGTGATGCAATACATACAGCATATATGGACCTGGCCAAATCCTTTGACACTGCTCCCCATGCTATTCTCCATGTAGGCATTATTGACAGACTTGTAAATCTGAATATAGATCCTCATGCCATGTAGTGGATAGCTAAATGGCTGCTTGACAGAACTCATGGCTAGAATCAAGGGTACCACTTCTGAAAGTAAAATGAGTTACCAGTGGTGTACCACAGGGCTCAGTGTTGGGCTGTCTACAATTTGGCATCTATTTCTCAGACCTTCAGGCTTATGATTATCTAAGTTTGTAGATGACTGTAAATTGGGTGTTGTTATTTGATCCTCCACTGACTCACAACTCCACCAGCATGGGTTAGACCATGTTAATAATTGGTACAAGGAAAATGACTTCAAATTAAATTTGAAGAAAAATGTAGGCTTGTACATTTGGTAAATACACACACACACACACACACACACACACACACACACACACACACACACACACACACACACACACACACACACACATACACATTTTCACATACCATATAGGTGAAGCACCTCTCCAATCAGATATTGCCATAAGGGATCTAGACACTCTTGTTGATAATGCCTTCTCATTTGACCATCTTGTTTCCACAGTAATTTAGAAAGTCTTCTATATGGCTCATCTAATTTCCAAATGCATTTCCAAAAATCATAGTTATCAGGACAAACTGGCAGACTTCTCTCTTTACTCTGTCTCTTATAGCCTCTTTTGTGGAGATCTGTGTCTAGTTTTTTTGAAACATGAAAGATCCAGCCCTTTTTGACCTCCTATTCCTACTTAGAACAATATCTGAAATACCTGGTTAAATGAATTAAACTTTCCTCAAAAAATAGATAAGGCTCGGTGTGATAGATGCATATCCCAGTGTATCTATCACCACTGAAACAAAATTCTACTACATGTCAAACAGGGTAGCATGCTTGCCACCTTTAAGATAAACCTAGATAATTGGATGTACAGTCTCAGATTCTCCCCTAGTCTATGTTGTTGTGCCTTTCTTTTTTTTTTTTTCCTCAATTTTTATTTTTTATTTTTCAAATACATTTGAATGAATTCCATACTATTTATACATAACATCTTAAATAACTATGTACACTATTTACATTAGCCTGACACTATAACAGATCTTAATGTATAAAGTTACTTTGTAAGTATGTCCAATCCATTATCACAGTGTCTGATCAATTATTGTATAGTGTCAATCAATAGTAAGACTTTTCCCCAAGGGTTGTTGATAAATGGCTTTGGATAAATTTTTAGTTCTTTAATTTTAATTTCCAATAATGCTGCAGTCTTCAGTAGGCTGTAGAAGTCTTCCAAAGTTGGTGTTATGTTTGTATTCCGCCTACTTTTTATACACTTCCTTGAAACTGCAAGTATAGTCGATACTAGATACATGTTTGACTTATTCAAATGAGGACCTTAATTCACATTTAATAATACAAGATCTTTAATTAAATAAAATGATTAATTAAATAAAGCTTGCAGAAAGTTATTAATACCATTCCAAAATGGCTTAATTTTAACACAATCAAAGAAAATGTGGTTCCAATCTGCATTGTGTACTTGCTTACATCTCCAACATATTCCTTTTATGGAAGAACTAATTTTACTGATTCTGTCTTAGGTTAAGAATACTTTGTGCAAGCATTTCCAATTAAAAACTTTCCAGTATTGTGTAAAGGATGTATATTTTATCGATAATAAGATATTTATTTTAATATCTTCAGTTAACTGTATTGAGTGTCCTTTTGTTATATATTTCCAATATGAGGTCTTGGGTGTTGTTTTATAGTTTATCAATATTTTGTAAAATTGTGAAATACTGTTTCCTATGTCAAAGTCATTATATATGATTTCATATATGTATTTTGTAAATTTAGGTATGTCATTAAATGAAGAATTGTTAATTATTCTACTTAAATCTTGCAAATATGACAAAATAAAGTTAGCCAGTCCTATTGTGGAATTTTGTATGTTGCTTTTATTACTTGCATATCTAAAACTTTTAGTTATTTGATACATTGGAGCCAACAAACAAATCCTTTCTGTTCCCAGGAATTAATAATTTCTCTATATATTTTATGTGGAACGTTCTTTGTGACTATAAATGGTGTTAAAAGATCAAACCAGATTTTTAAATCTATATTTGCATTAATAATTTTCCTGATTGAGTCAATATAATAATTAATCATATGAGTTTTAGTGGGTTTAGTTATGCTATATTGCATACTAATACATAATATGTGCCATGGCAAATTGTTTTTATCTGTTATTTGAAATTTCTTTTGTAAATCAAATTAATTTATTAATATTACAGTTAGTAATTCTTTCCAATTTGCAGAGTAATTTGGACTTATCCAATCTGAAATTGTTTTAGATATTGATGCTTTTATATATGTTTCTATATCAGGAAAATGTAATCCTCCCTGTTTCCGTGATGTGATATGATGCATTAAAACTATTCTGTTTCTTTTGGTAAACCATAAAAATTTTATTAGGTATGAATTTATTTCTTTAAGTATATTCCTTTCTGGTAACAGTTGTATTGCCAAGACTATATATAGGATCTTGGGCAGTAAAACCATTATAACAATATTATTCTGTTCCATTATTCCACAGATATTTTAATTATATTGTTGATATTATTGCAGATTTTTGAGACTGAATCATCA
This sequence comes from Protopterus annectens, assembly GCF_019279795.1. Taxonomy (NCBI): domain Eukaryota; kingdom Metazoa; phylum Chordata; order Ceratodontiformes; family Protopteridae; genus Protopterus; species Protopterus annectens. The sequence goes on from NC_056745.1 coordinate 1,182,580,925, forward strand.
TTATCCTTGCATAACTCAATTCCTAGATATTTTAAGGTAGATTCTTGTTTCCCTATGATGTGATCCCCCTTAGTCTGCAGTTCTTTTTTTATTTTGAAAATAACATTTTTGATTTTGATTTACTGAAATGGTATCCTGAAGTCATGTGAAATTTGTCAATTAATACAGCTAATGCTTCCAATTTCTCTTTTGTATTAGATAATGTTAGCAATATGTCATCAGCAAATAGCATTACTTTTGAATTGTAGTGCTCATAAACATCTATTACTTTGATTTTTATATTGTGACGAATTGAATCTGCCAATATTTCAATAGCCAGAGCAAATAGAATTGGTGACATGGGACATCCTTGTTTAGTGCCTTTTGTTATATGTATAGATTCAGAGCTAAAAGGACCTAACATGACATACTCTAAATTATTTGTATATATATATATATATATATATATATATATATATATATATATATATATATATATATATATATATATTCTTTAGGAGATTAACAAAGGAAGCAGGAAATTCAAATAGCATTAGGATTTTAAATAAATAGTCCCAATTTAGAGAATGAAAGGCTTTCTCTATAGCTAAGCCAATTTTGAGTGTTTCTTTGTTAACATAATCTATAAGAGAAATTATCTTTTTATATTGTCATGTGTGTCATGATATATAAATCCAGTTTGATCATTATTTATTGTTTTGGATAGTGGCATTTTCATTCTGTTAGTTAATATTGTCAGAAATATCTTATAGTCATTATTTAATAATGACATAGATCTGTATGAGGTACAGAGGTTTGGGGATTTGTTTTCCTTTAGGATTGGTGTGATTAAGGAATATCGTCAAGAGGGTGATATTAAAGCTTGTGACTGAATTTCTAATAGAGTTTTATGCTAAAGGGATAGTATATTTAAAGGAAAAAGTTTATATATTGCCATAATTATGCCATCTATATCTGGAGCTTTATTATTTTTACCCTCTTTTATTGTATCTGTAATTTCTTTGTAGGATATGGCTGCTTGCAGATATAGTTTTAATGTTTCTGTTTTCTTTTTATATTAGAACATTTTTCATCTAGATTTAATTGATTGATATGCATATTTTCTTTTTGAAAATGTTCCATATAGTAATTTCTATAGGCATCAAGAATGTCACCTATAGCCAAGACATTTTTCCCTTTCTTTTCATTTTTCATGGAAGATACTTTTAATGTTATTAGCTTTTGATTGTATTTTGATTATTGTGGATAAATTATGTAGATATTTGGAAGAAGTGGATAATGTATTAATTTTTAGTTTTTCTAAAGCTAAATTAGTTTTATGTGTTAGAATTTCATTGTATTTATTGTTAAATACTTCTACTTTCTTTTTCATCTCCAAATAATTTTGATTTTTTTCAGCTTTTACTGATAAAAGTTTGGATTGTAGATTTAATAATTTAGAATCCCATTCTCTGATTTTTTATACCAAGTTAGGATTTTACCATATATGTAAGCTTGTACTGAGTCCCATATCATTATTTTATTTATCTCTGTGGTGTAATTAATATCTAAGAAGAACTGTAATTCAAATAATAACCAGGGTTTGAACTCCTTAATTTTAGTTATATATGCTGGAATTCTGGAGTTAAAGATTAATGGTTTGTACCTATTTTGAAGTTTTAGTATCAATGAATTGTGGTCTGAAAAGGGTCAGGGAGTGATTGAGAAATTAATAATTTTAGAGTGTAAGCCATGGCTAGCAAATATTTTCTCTATTCTAGTTTGGATACCAAATCTGTGATCTTGATGGGAAAACAACAAAGATTTATCTTCTTTAAATTTAAAAGTATCTACAAGATGAAATGATTCTACGCACTTGTTTACAGCTTTTGATACAGCAGATGTATGCAGCGGTCTTTTATTTGTAGTTTAAGAAATATCAAATAAACAGTTAAAATTTCATGTTAATATTAAGTTGCCTTTATAATTATTGGAAATTAAATCCAAGTGTTTTTTTAACAGTTCCTGTTCCAATGCCTGGGAACCAGTATATATTGGCTAGGGTCCATATTCTGTTATTATATTTAACTATTACTAATGCCATAAGGCCTTCTTTATCTTCATACTTATAAATGATTTCTGGGTTAATCACATTTGTGTTCCATAAAAGTGTTACCCCTTTTGCCTTTGTCTTATAAGTGGATTGTGCCAATATCATATATTCCTTAGGATTCCTTTTGTACTTGTCATTTGTTTTGCAATGAGTTTCTTGAAGGAAGACAATCTGTGCTTTGTTCAGTTTTGAATATTTCAGTAGATTTGATCTCTTGCTAGGATTGTTTAAGCCATTAGTATTTAAAGATAATAAAGTTAAATCCATCTTAGGTTAGACTATGTATTTTTTGTTTTATTGTGACTATTAAACATTTTCTTCTGATAATTATAAAGTATATGTTTGAGCTTTTAAAGGAAATGATCAGTTTTATACTTTGAGAGTTTACCATTAAAGTAATGTTTTGGTCAGGTATACTAAAAATGTTTTTATGAAATAAATTTAAATTAATAAATGTTAACAAAACTAAGATCCACACTAGCCATGGAATGAAAATCATTCCTAATCTGATGGATAAACCTAAGTCCATCAGATTATCACTCATACCTTGGCAATCCAGATCATCTGAGTTCCATAAATTGAATTATCATATGGAGAAAATTTGTAATAGGAATAAGCAATATTATTTTGAACAAATATAGCACTGTTGTAGATTAGACAGAATTCTAACACAATATAAATGTCTACTTATTGTATAAGTAATTAATATTTACATAAAAGATAGATGGCAAGCAATTCAGTCATAGTAAAGTAGGATGTATCATATATAAAAGCTCAGTAAAAGATTATAGCACACAGTTATTTAACATATTCACCCTTACTGATGAAGTCTTTCAAAATGTATTATTTAATATAAATAGATGGTAATAATATTTATACCTAATGTTTATAATACAATGTATTTTAATGGATATATCAGAAGTTATATTTCATTGTTTGCCAGAATTTAAGTAATCACTTTGTTTGTTGCTAACTTACTTAAAGCATCAAGTTTGTTTTATGTGAACATTGATGAAAGTTAGTGCATTTTAATTATCAGTGCATCACTCTTCCCCCTATTTCTACACATAAGGATTTTCATATCTGTCATTTCTTATTACAAAATGAGTGAAATTATAGGTTAAAAACAATAAATTCACTCACTTATTGTGATTAATGATTACATGTTCCCTTTCCATATTCATAAATTGCCATTTTATGGCACACACTGAAAGTTTTTATATTTAAATGGTAACATTCTATTTTGTATAATCAGCAAAGGTTAAACTGAGTGATTATTGTCAATTTAATACTATTTGTTCAGAATGTGATTGTTACATTCTGTGACATTCCTAGTTCAGGCTTCTATTGTTTCCCTCGAACAACTTTGTCATTTGATGTCATGTATAAAACATTAGCAACCTTGATAACAGCTTAAGTATTATGTATGGTCAAGATGGGTTACAAAACCACGATTCAAGTTAAAGCAATTATATGACTTGTTATGCACATTTACTTATATAAGAAAATCATCATGCTTCCCTTTGATGTTCAATATAATGTATGTCATTTATGACAAGTTAAAACAATAGTGTTATTATGCACAAGTCCATGTTATTAAATCCTGTCTTTAATATCTAAATTCAGCAGACTGCTTCATCTTATATCATGGTTATATATTTTATGTCTAGATTTACTAAAATCATACATTACATAAATATTGTGTGTAGGTTTTTTTGTGGTTGTTGCTTAGTTATTTGAGAGACCACAAGCTGTAATGTTTATTCTTATTATTAGGTCCTTCCAATCATGTTTATACAGCCCATAAACTTTAAATTATGAGACCCTTCTAGTTTCTTATTTGTTATAAGTATATTTCCATCCTTACATACATACATACATATCAGTACTTCAAGCATGGGCAACAATGCCCATCCACTTTTGCCAGAATACCATTCACCAGTTCATGTGGTGTGTTTCCAGGCTGTTCTTAAAATACCCAAACCAATATTTGTCCTGTTCCATTTTACCAGCCTGTTCCATGCAGTGGCTACTCTGCCAGTGAACTACTCAAGACACATTCCATTCCCACAGATATTTCCATGAAGGAAATCTGATGACTCTCAAGCACTTCCTGGCAACCCCAAACACCCCTGGAATCAGCTATCCCCATATGCCCAATATGTCTGAGCAAGCTCACCTAGCAGACCACTGCAAAGGGTACTGCACAAGACCAAGTGCTCTTAGTCTTTTACAAAAACTCTGACTTCCACTCTTATGTAAGTCTTTAATGTGTATGGACCAAAATACATTTTAAATATAAAATTGCGCTTATTATTTTTATTTTATATTTTTTTATCAAGAATCAACTTAATGAGCTAAATGAAGTGTTGGGAGACCATCAATATGTGCACATGTGGTTTAAAACAGCCCCTTTATTATATATATTTTTTTAAACCAAAAACTTCATTGCCAGGAATCATCTCGGAGGCTCCTCAGAGCCGTTAAGTATTATCGTCACTCTGTCTCCATTACCATTGCAACCTGGGAGCATCTGTTTCTGTTAGTGTATCTGTGTACTGCATACCAGAGGCTCGCGATGCACCTGAAGCAAAGCTTCACTTCACTGCAACTTGAAGCATACATTTCTTAACGGACAGCAAACAGATAAAAAAAAAAAATCTCAACAAGCCACCACAAGAGATAACACATTCTTCCAGCCTTCCCAAATCTCACTCAGCAGATGTATAAAAAAAAATATTTGATGTCAAAATATCCCAAATCACAGTTTTATCCATCCCCTTCCCCTGATTCCAGGCTAAAACACCAAATATTTCTTCCTAATACACAAGCATCAGTAAACCTCGATCACAAGCCGCAACGCACAGCTTCCCAGAGATGAAAATCGCAACATACAACAGCTGCCAGACACAGCTACATCCACACACACCATGTCAGGCTTAATCAAACAGCTCTTGAAGCTATGATACCTGCCATAATTGATATTAACTATGTTTAGACAGAATAATAATGACATTTGTACTAGCTGCCAGACACAGCTGCATCCATGCACACCATATCAGGATTGATCAAACAGCACTCGTAGCTGTGATACCTGCCATAATTGATATTAACTATATTTAGACAGAATAATGATGACATTTGTACTAAGTTCTTGCTACTGTTACTTAACCTGGATATACATGACATTTCTAAATCATATTTTGAAAAAGGCATTAGTCTCCATGACAGCATTTGTTTTTTCAAAACACTTTACTGTTACTGCTATTATATATGATGTTAATTTGTTACATTTGAGTCTGAACTCTGATGAATGGTACCTTGTTGAATTAGTTAATTAATTACTTAAATTATTGTAAGTAAAATCAATGAAAAATGAACAAGATAAGTATTCATTGAGTTCAAGTAGGGAACTGAAACTTCTATGTTTGTATTATATGTTACTTTGGCTTATATATAATGAAAATAGTAACCCATGTTGACCTACTTTTGTTTGTGAAGAATTATTGGACTCTGAACATTCTGAATAAATCATTACTGTTTCTCAGTTGTTTAAGAAACCCTCCTTTTTTAAATAAAAACAGATGAGAAGTGATGTACCATATCAGCTGATACTTTGAAAGATGTAGTTGTAGAAGTTATTTTTTGGGACAGCTATCTTGGAATCATTTTTTTTTTCTTCTTTCTAGCACCAGTCCAATGATTTGTTTCTTTTATTCTTTTAAGAGTAGGGGCCATCCATTCCATTTCTTCTGGGATAAACACTATGTTGTTGTTTTTGAAGAATATAGTAGCTTCTTCTAGAATTCATTAAAGGTTCTCATTTCATTGGCAAAAAGTATTTTTATCTTGGCTGGAAAGGCCAGCTGTGCTTTAATGTTGTTTTGTTTCAACAGTTTTATTATTGGCCAGACTTTTTTCCTTTGTTCTAGTATTCTGGAAGAATAATCATTGTCAAACCTTATCAGGCTTTGATTGTATTTTAAGGGGGATTTTCTCCAAGTAGATTTTAATATTAGTTCCTTGTCCAGAAATGAAAAAATGTATAACTATGGATCTAGGTGGAGTATTTGTTGAGTTAGAAGCAGGTTTCCTCAGTGCTCTATGTATCCTTTCAATTCCAAATGAAAGTCCCTCTTTCAAGTCTAAAAATTCAGGAATCCAGGTTGTTAAGAATGAAATAACATCTACTCCTTCAGTGTTTTCAGGCAGACCAAAGATTCTTATGTTGTTTGTCTTTTCCCTGTTTTCTAAGTCATCTATTTTGTTAAGCAGCCATGTATTTTGTTTATGCAAAATTCTTTTTGGAATTCTTCCTCTTTGAGTGTCCCTTCAATGTCATTTAGAGAAATCTCTATATTTGTTTTTTTTTTTTTTTTTGTATGGTGTTGCTGTAATAGTTCCTTAAGAGTATCAGTCTGTTTTTGAGAATTTAATTTGATGTTTTCTAAGTCATTTTTAAAGCCAACCATCTTCAAAGATAGTTCCTGTAAGATAGATGTCATCAATTGCAGTTATTTTTTCAAAGCAGCATCTGGATGAGAATTCCTTGAGTTGTTCATATTCAGTGATTCAATATATCTCTAAGTTATTTGACAGGAACATTTTTGTATATCTCCACCAAAATTGATATTTATGTAGTTTAATAGTTTGTCTATAGATTTCTGATGGTTTTAAACTTGAAAATAATAAAATGTTCCTATATTATTATACTAGTTTATGGAGCTCTCAAAATTCACTGATCTCAGTTGGCCATCTAGGCTCCGCCCCCTGATTTGCCTTTCTTGATGTTGGGGGAGTTTCTGAATGCTTTTTTTTTTTTGGCTAGAATCATAATGGTTTGCAGACTGTTTGCCTAGTAGTTACCTGTGAACCTGATCACATTGCATGTTAATCACTGATTTATTAACAAGGAGTAATGACACACTGACATATCAGGTATATTGAAATGAAAGGACACCTCTATTAAAGATGAAGTAAAACCAGTTTATTAAAGTGCTTTATCAATGTACTGTTTTTAGTATCCTGTTTCCTTTTGTTTGTTTAGGGTAATTTATTGTTGTCGGCCCTTCTTGCTTCAGTCTGTGTTTTGCTATTGCCTTTGTACATTGTTTATATTTGCAATCACTTGATTTAGATGTGTTTTTTTTTTTTTTAATTTTTAATGACAGTAATTGCCAATATACTTTTTTGGCATGCTTTCTGTCAAAGTTCATCAGTGAATAAAATAAAACACCAATGAGTATTTAATATCTACAACCGATAATTATAAAGATGGCATAATACCGAAACTGGGATGTCAAATATGTATTTTTGAAAACATACATAATGTTAGTTATCAGTCTGCTAGCAAAATGACCTAGCTAAGTTGTAATCTGATATAGGAGCTACAAATCCAGTATATTACTGCTTGGCTGTTTCTTTTATTACTATTAGAGCTTAGAAAGTACAAAAGCTGAAGCTCTGCTTGAGAAAGGGGTGAGGAATAAGGGGTAAGGGGCATACTATAGGGGAATAATTGCTGTAGTTGTTATAAACACAGAGCCACAGCTTCATGATGTAGAGATTGCCAAAGGCAATTCATTGGCTTAAAAGGTCTATCCTTACACAGCATGTGAAAAATAGTTCTTCTACCTGTAATGCAGAGAAGATGTTGGAATACCTTTAGTGTTTTGTGCTGCTCAGAACATAGTTTTTTTCGATAAAATGCAATAGCTAAAATATAATTTTGATGTCATGAACCGATTATAAATTCTATTTTTAGCTTCTAAAAATGTAAAAAAGTAGAATATCTCTAAGCTTTTTAGTGCATGAAATCTGGGTAAAGTCTAAAATAACAGGAAAAGACACAAAAAATCGGGATAAATGTTAAATATTGCTCTTATAAACTTAAAAAAGTTGCTAGAATAACAGGATTTGTGTCAGCATCCATTTTCTGAAGGAACAAACAACCTATCTATATCAAACAAAGCTCCTCATTAGCACTCTTCAAGAAAAATCTTGATGATTGGATGGGAGGTAGGAAATTCACCCCGGGGATTACTTCTGTGGCTCTGCTTGACAGGCGCACAGGAAAATAATTTTCTTGGGTGGCAAAAGCCAGTGTATCGTTTGGCTAGGCTTTTATAGGCCCTAGGGCCAATAGCCTAGTACCTACCTATGAACCTATGAACCTATTTATGAGGAACAGACCAAAAATATGAGGCAAAAATCTGGACATTCTTTGAAATCTGGACAGTTGAGAGATATGCTCCATATTCATTTTTTGTTATAGCCTAAATTCAGAAAAGACTGATGTTACTTTATTTTGAGTCTATAATCTTCTACCAAAAACTAAATAAATAAATAAATAAAAAAAAAAACAATAACATTTCTCTGGATGTTTTCTGCAACAGCAAATGCAATTTTAACTTTATATGTAAAGGCTACTAAAAGTATGTTGATTAGGGTGCAGCTTTTTAAATGAGAATCTATACGTGATGATAGGAAGTACTGCCAGACATGCCAGCAGAAGGGGGCAGTGGATGTGTAACATATGCCAGCACAGCTAGTTGGAATTTTGTAAATAATTATCTGTCATTTGTATATCAAACTGAATTGTACAGATGATTATGTTGAAAATGTATTTGTGAGGTTTGCTTGTGCTAGACTGTATCAACAGTGTTTCCTGCTGGACTGATAAGAAATGGACATGCATTAATGTAACTGTTTAAATGTGTACATTGTAATAGCATATTCTAGAAGAGAAGCTGTTAATCCACCGGAATTTGAAAATATATTCTTGAAATTAAATTACTTTATGGGTTAAGACATAAAAATGTTATCCCACAGTTTTGAATGGAGCCAGAGACACAATGTCTGTGCTATAGAATAGATTGTATCTCCTGTGGGAAGAGTGGAATGATTTTATTGTTTTATGGCTTCAAGATGCTTTACTAAAACTTAACTAAAGGTTTAGTGTGTATTGTAGCACATAGGTACTAAACTCTGGCAGCTTCTAGTGATGGGGCATAGTACGGAAAACAGAGTCAAGTGACCAGATGTGTGTAATGCCATTCTGTAAGCCAGAAATAATATTTAGATATTAGTAGGAGATTGCTCTCAGCATTTTGTATTCTGTCTTGCATCTGACAATCAGGACCACTCACCCATCTTGCCTTGCTCTATTCAGTAAGTAGGTACAGTAATTCTTTTAGTCAGTCAGGAATAGATATTGAGACTAGCTAAATACTGTTTTTCTATAATTGTGTACAACTTTCCATCAGTGTTATTTTTAATATTTCCTGTAGCTGAAATGCTGGTGTTTATTTTAAGTAGATATTTAATATTCTCATGTTCTTTTATTTATTATTAAATATATGTAAACCTCTCATTTTGGCTGGTCCTTTTAGAAAATATTTAAGTTTTGAAAGTATTTGCATACATTTAGTGTGTGATAACTCTGGCCACTCTTGAAAAACTTGCTGTTTGGTCAGCATTATCATTTCTATTAATATTAACTTCACTCAGTATAATTGGATACCCTTTTAAGAGCCTTATAACAACTGACTGGTGGCAGTGAAACTACCTTATAGTCTGGACAGAAGGCAACATAGCTAGTAAATCTGTGCCAGCCTTTCCCAGGTTGTGTGTGTGTGTGTGTGTGTGTGTGTGTGTGTGTGTGTGTGTGTGTGTGTGTGTGTGTGTGTGTGTGTGTGTGTGTGTGTGTGCATATTAAATCTTAAAGAGTGTGTGTATCAGCTACTTGGGCAGGGACATGAAGCACTGGTTTCACAGAGAGAGAGTGGTGGAGAAGTTGTCTTGGGTACTCGGCTGAAGACCTAATTCTGAAGCTGTGCCAATCAGGAGCCTTACTGGGGACCTGGAGGGAGACAGATAGAGAAATCAAGACCCTGGGCTGGCTATGTACCTTGTGTGCTCTTAAGGGAAATTGTGCTTGATGCAAAAAGGTCTGCATCTGGAAATACTGAGTGCATTCATTTGTATTCCAAGTGAACATCCCTCACCAGTGTCAGTTGTGAGGATTTAGGCTCCTTGATTACTGGCCTGTAGTGGGGACATCACATATTAGTGGTGTGGATACTGAACTTCTGTAGCCTGGAAATTGTTGTCACTAAAGGTGGGAATTCTCTCAGCAGCCAAAAGGTAGAAATTCAGAGTTTCATATCACAGCAGTTTTATTTATTTTTTTTCTTAGTTTAGTTTAGTCAGGGAGAGCAGGCAAAATGTCAGCAAAGGATTATGGCAAGCTGACAAAGAACCAGTTGACCAAGGTATGTGAAGCCCAAGGATTGGTGTATGCCAGCCTGACTAAAGATGAAATGATTTCAGCCTTAGTCACAGCTCAGACCAGCATCCAGGAGGATGACCAGTCTGCTGATGGGAATTTGCAGCCCACAGAAACAGGACAGTTTAACTTTTCCTCAGAGGACTTAAAAATCTGTCCGGAGTTAAAGAGACTTGCACTGGAGGCCAAACACTGGGAATTAAAATTAGGAGAGAGACCACAGCATTTGGAGGCTGAAGAAAATGAGAAGCAGTGTCAACATGAGAGGGTCATAGAGGTAAGGGGAAGGATATAACCAAACTCCAGAAGTAATAAAGATCAGTAAATTTATTCCACAATTTACAGAGGGTGATCATTTTGGGTCTATATTACAACGTTGAACTCACAGGAGTCTGAACGTAATATCAAACCCATATGTTCGAAATGTGAAAATAGCGAAGCCACGGAACACCGATTTTTTCCCAGGGAAAAAAAATCAGTGGGCTGTTTTTGTGGCTTTGCTATTTCCTCCATTGTGGTGCGATCTCGGAGTTGGTATATTTAAGTAGGGGTGTGTGGGGGGCAAAGCCTCCCCACATTATTTTAAGTTTAAAGTGTACGTGTTTTTTTTTTGCACCAGAACAGCAGTTTTTTTCCCTGGGGAAAAAAAATTGCTGTTCTATGTTTTCGTACTTTTTGGGTTTTGAACTTCCTGGTTCGATATTACATCATTCGAACTCCTGTGAGTTTGATGATGCAATATAGACCCAATAATTTTGATAGTTTTATTCATATATTTGAAAGAGAATGTAAACAGTATATTGCAGACCAAGGGCTTTGGGTGCAGTTCCTGACCCTCTTACTCCATGGTAAAGCTGTAACTGCTGTTTCTAAATTGTCTGATACTGGTTGTTTAAATTATGACAAAGTCAAATGTTGTTTACTACAATGTTTTAAGTTAACACCTGAAGCTTACAGAAAAAATTTTGTGAGCATAAAAGCAAGGTGGATGAAAGTGTGGGTGGTTATATTGCTGAGTTAAGCACTTATTTTCATAGGTGGGTGAGTGGTTGTCAGGTCACCACTTTTGAAGGGCTGGCAGACCTTTTGGTAAGGGAACAAGCCCTTAGCACTTTGCCTGAGGACATGAGAATCTGGTTGGCAGCCCGAGAGTGCAACTCTGCATATGAGCTGGGGAAGAAAGGGGAATCTCTCTACTTAGCAAGCAGGGCATCACTGCACAGGAAGGGGATACCCAGTCCTGCACATGGATATAAGGGAACCCATGATGAACAACCTAAACCACCTCAACAGAGTCCACCAGTAACAGGGGAAGCCACTAGTTCAGGTACATGGACACAATCAAGCGTAAAATGTATTAAATGTAACCAGTGGGGCTATGTATCATACAGATGTCCACAGAGGCAAGGTGGGGAAGCCAGCAAGTGGGAATAACAGTATGCTGATGGTAAGTTGTCTGGAAACAACAGAGGTAAGAAACTATCACAGGAGGTTATATCCTACCTTAGTAAATGGAAAACAGGCCAATGCTAAGAGAAACACAGCCTCTGACATAACCCTTGTGAAGCCTGCAGTGGTTAAAGAGGAGCAGTACTTGCTTGGGCAGTCCACTCCAGTTAGAGCTTTAGGAGGGCCCCCATTCTAAATTCCTTTGACCAAGGCTCACCTTGACTGAGAAGGTGGAAAAGGAAGCAAGCAAGTAGGTGTGTTTGAGGATATCCCTGCAGATGTCTTGATAGTTAATGATTTTTGATAATGCAGTACCTTGTATGCATGCAGTTGTATCCAGTCAAGCTTGGAGACAGGCATGTGGGTTTGGCAGCCTGGGGGAGACTCAGATTGGCATTGCTCATGAAGCCAGGGCTGGTGGTGTGGCTATTTTAGGGATGGAGCTACCCTGTAGCAGTCAGCCTGAAGGTGAGCCACAACTTCTGATGGATGCTGATGTTCCCTTGGACACAGTGACTGCAAGGGCAGAGGTGAGTGGTAGTACCCAGGCTGACAGTGAGGCACCGCTGTCTCAGATGATACCAGTTTTCCTGTGGAAGAGGAGCTGGGAGAGATACAAACGTAGAGCTGAGACAGGCTCAGCACTCAGACCTTACATTAATAGGCTTGAGGCAGGTAGCTAGGGAGGCATCTGATTCTCAAGGAAAAGGGGAATCTGTATACTGGAACAAAGGGTTACTGTATAGAGAGTGGACCCCTGATGGAAAGCAAGAGGGTGAGGTAATACAGCAGTTGGTAGTGCCTATAGCCTTCCACCTGACACTTCTAGCCATAGCCCATGACATTTTTCTGCAGGTCATATGGGCATAAAGCATACCCAGAGACATATTATGCAGAACTTTTATTGGCCTGGATTGGAAGGGATGTAACAGGGTACTGCAGTACCTGTGAGCAGTGCCAAACAGTAAGCAAGGCAGGAGACAAGGTCAAAGCTCCTTTGATGCCTTTGCCTGTGATTGAGAAGCCATTTCAGAGGGTAGCTATGGATATTGTGGGGCTTCTGAGTACCCCAAGCTTTATACAGACATAATAAAGTAAAGGAAAGGATGACAGTCATCACTAGGAAGTTTAAATGCACAGTTAGTACAGGATTATAAAGCCTAAGTGTGGCTTGTGCAATAATTTATTATTTGTTCACCATTAAATCAACAATAAAAAAGCTACCACTGTATCATGTTATTGTGGAGGGCTTCTTGTTTAACTTGTACAGCTAAGACAGTCTGTGCTATATTTTACAGCAGAGATACATTTGTAGAATACCATGTGCTTGCCATTCACTTGTCTATTTTGGAGCAGAAATTCCCCTCCAGTGAAACAGTCAGGGCTCCCCTGTGATTTTCTTTCTGTGCTATTTTAGTACTGTTACAGAACTCAGTTTAAGATGTTACTCAATGCACTTCAAAAGTAAAGTAAAGGTTAGAATAATATATTCAGTATTCTGTTGACACTGTAAGTGACCAGAAATGGCCCTGAATAATAACACATATATGTAAACCTCTCATTTTGGCTGGTCCTTTTAGAAAATATTTAAGTTTTGAAAGTATTTGCGTACATTTAGTTTGTGATAACTCTGGCCACTCTTGAAAAACTTGCTGTTTGGTTAGCATTACCATTTCTGTTAATATTAACTTCACTCAGTATAATTGGATACCATTTTAAGAGCCTTATAATAACTGACTGGTGGCAGTGAAACTACTTTATAGTCTGGACAGAAGGCAGCATAGCTAGTAAATCTGTGCCAGCCTTTCCCAGTTGTGTGTGTGTGTGTGTGTGTGTGTGCAAATTAAATCTCAAAGAGTGTGTGTGTCAGCTACTTGGGCAGGGACATGAAGCACTGGTTTCACAGAGAGAGAGTGGTGGAGAAGTTGTCTTGGGTACTTGGCTGAAGACCTAACTCTGAAGCTGTGCCAATTGGGAGCCTTACCGGGGACCTGGAGGGAGACAGATAGAGAAATCAAGACCCTGGGCTGGCTATGTACCCTATGTGCTCTTAAGGGAAATTGTGCTTGATGCAAAAAGGTCTGCATCTGGAAATACTGAGTGTATTCATTTGTATTCCAAGTGAGCATCCCTCTCCAGTGTCAGTGGTGAGGAATTAGGCTCCTTGATTACTGGCCTGTAGTGGGGACATCAGATATTAGTGGTGTGGAATCTGAACTTCTGTAGCTTGGAAGCTGTTGTCACTAAAGGTGGGAATTCTCTCAGCAGCAAAAGGTAGAAATTCAGAGTTTCATATCACAACAGTTTTATTTATTTTTTTTCTTAGTTTAGTTTATTCAGGGAGAGCAGGCAAAATGTCAGCAAAGGATTATGGCAAGCTGACAAAGAACCAGTTGACCAAGGTATGTGAAGCCAAAGGATTGGTGTATGCCAGCCTGACTAAAGATGAAATGATTTCAGCCTTAGTCACAGCTCAGACCAGCATCCAGGAGGATGACCAGTCTGCTGATGGGAATTTGCAGCCCTCAGAAACAGGACAGTTTAACTTTTCCTCAGAGGACTTAAAAATCTGTCTGGAGTTAAAGAGACTTGCACTGGAGGCCAAACACTGGGAATTAAAATTAGGAGAGAGACCACAGCATTTGGAGGCTGAAGAAAATGAGAAGCAGCGTCAACATGAGAGGGTCATAGAGGTAATGGGAAGGAAATAACCAAACTCCAGAAGCAATAAAGGTCAGTAAATTTATTCCACAATTTACAGAGGGTGATAATTTTGGGTCTATATTACAACATTGAATTCACAGGAGTCTGAACGTAATATCAAACCCATATGTTCGAAATGTAAAAATAGCGAAGCCACAGAAAACCGTTTTTTTTCCTAGGGAAAAAAATCAGTTTGCCGTTTTTGTGGCTTTGCTATTTCTTCCATTGTGGTGCGATCTCGGAGTTGGTATATTTAAGTTGGGGTTGTGTGGGGGGCAAAGCCCCCCACATTATTTTAAGTTTAAAGTGTACATGTTTTTTTGTACCAGAACAGCAATTTTTTCCCTGGGGAAAAAATTTTGCTGTTCTGTGTTTTTGTACGTTTTGGGTTTCGAACTTCCTGGTTCGAAATTACATCATTCGAACTCCTGTGAATTTGATGATGCAATATAGACCCAATAATTTTGATACTTTTATTCATATATTTGAAAGAGACTGTAAACAGTATAATGCAGACCAAGGGTTTTGGGTGCAGTTCCTGAGCCTCTTACTCCATGGTTAAGCTGTAACTGCTGTTTCTAAATTGTCTGATACTGGTTGTTTAAATTATGACAAAGTCAAATGTTGTTTACTACAATGTTTTAAGTTAACACCTGAAGCTTACAGAAAAAAAAATTGTGAGCATAAAAGCAAGGCGAATGAAAGTGTGTGTGATTATATTGCTGAGTTAAGCACTTATTTTCATTGGTGGGTAAATGGGTATCAGGTCACCACTTTTGAAGGGCTGGCAGACCTTTTGGTAAGGGAACAAGCCCTTAGCACTTTGCCTGAGGACATGAGAATCTGGTTGGCAGCCCGAGAGTGCAACTCTGCATATGAGCTGGGGAAGAAAGGGGAATCTCTCTACTTAGCAAGCAGGGCATCACTGCACAGGAAGGAGATACCCAGTCCTGCACATGGATATATGGGAACCCATGATGAACAGCCTAAACCACCTCAACAGAGTCCACCAGTAGCAGGGGAAGCCACTAGTTCAGGTACATGGACATAATCAAGCGTAAAATGTATTAAATGTAACCAGTGGGGCTATGTATCATACAGATGTCCACAGAGGCAAGGTGGGGAAGCCAGCAAGTGGGAATAACAGTATGCAGATGGTAAGTTGTCTGGAAACAACAGAGGTATGAAACTATCACAGGAGGTTATATCCTATCTAAGTAAATAGAAAACAGGCCACTGCTAAGAGAGACACAGCCTCTGACATAACCCTTGTGAAGCCTGCAGTGGTTAAAGAGGAGCAGTACTTGCTTGGGCAGTCCACTCCAGTTAGAACTTTAGGAGGGACCCCATTCTAAATGCCTTTGACTAGGGCTCACATTGACTGAGAAGGTGGAAAAGGAAGCAAGCAAGTAGGTGTGTTTGAGGATATCCCTGCAGATGTCTTGATAGTTAATGATTTTTGATAATGCAGTACCTTGTATGCATGCAGTTGCATCCAGTCAAGCTTGGAGACAGGCATGTGGGTTTGGCAGCCTGGGGGAGACTTAGATTGGCATTGCACATGAAGCCAGGGCTGGTGGTGTGGCTATTTTAGGTATGGAGTTACCCTGTAGCAGTCAGCCTGAAGGTGAGCCACAGCTTCTGGTAGATACTGATGTTCCCTTGGACACAGTGACTCCAAGGGCAGAGGTGAGTGGTAGTACCCAGGCTGATGGTGAGGCACCGCTGTCTCAGATGATACCAGTTTTCCTGTGGAAGAGGAGCTGGGAGAGATACAAAAGTAGAGCTGAGACAGGCTCAGCACTCAGACTCTACATTAATAGGCTTGAGAGAGGTAGCTAGGGAGGCATCTGATTCTCAAGGAAAAGGGGAATCTGGAACAAAGGGTTACTGTATAGAGAGTGGACCCCTGATGGAGAGCAAGAGGGTGAGGTAATACAGCAGTTGGTAGTGCCTATAGCCTTCCACCTGACACTTCTAGCCATAGCCCATGACATTCTTTTTGCAGGTCATATGGGCATAAAGCATACCCAGAGATATATTATGCAGAACTTTTATTGGCCTGGATTGGAAGGGATGTAACAGGGTACGGCAGTATCTGTGAGCAGTGCCAAACAGTAAGCAAGGCTGGAGACAAGGTCAAAGCTCCTCTGATGCCTTTGCCTGTGATTGAGAAGCTATTTCAGAGGGTAGGTATGGATATTGTGGGGCTTCTGAGTACCCCAAGCTCCACAGGGAAGATCTATATGCTAGTAGTATTTGATTATGCTACCAGATGTCCTGAGGCAGTGATTCTGTCCAACATTGAGGTAAAGAAGATGGCAAATGCCTTGTTAGAGATTTTCAACAGGGTAGTTTCCTGAGAGAAATACTGATTGACAGAGATGCCAATTTAATGTCAGACCTGCTACTTTGTCTGTGGAAGCACTGTGGGGTGAAGTACCTAAAGACTACCCCATACCATCCCCAAACTTATGGTCTTGTGGAGAGGTTAAACTCTGCCCTAAAGACCTTGCTACAGGCATTTACAGACCAGTTTAAGAGAGAATGGGACAAATGTTTGCCCATCTTGTGTTTGTATACAGGGAGGTACCCCAGGAATCCACATTTTTTTGCCCTTTGAGTTGCTGTATGGACATAGGGTGAGTGGACCTTTAGATTTGATTTGTGATGAGTGGGAGGGTGAGAGTGGTTCCCATAAGGAGTCTGTTGTGGCATATGTCCTAAACCTCAGAACAAGGCTCAAGAAGCTCATGGGCTTGGTCGTGGTATGACAGGAATGCTCGAGCTAGAGAGTATGCTTTGGGGCAGCAGGCTATGTTTCTCATTCCTGTCACACCCAATAAGCTGAAGGGAGCTTGGGAGGGACTCCTCAAAGTGGTAAGGAAAGTCAGTGATGTTAACTACATGGTAGGACTGCTAGGCAGGAGGCAGGGGCACAAATTGCACCATGTTAACATGATGAAACCTTACCATGATAGGGACGCCCTGGTGCTAAGTATTTGCAGTAGGAGGCAGGAGGAGTCTGAGGCAGATGTATGGCTACAGGGAGCCAGCCAGCAAAATTCCAAGGTACTATGGTGGAGCCTATGGTTGCAGGCATGTGATATGGCAGTGCAGTACTGTAGTGGGGTCAGCAATGCCAAGGCAGATGGAATCTCAAGACAGGGTATGGGATAATGTATTCCCAGAAAGACTCATTCCTCTCAAGCAATGTTTCTGAAAGGGCACTCAAAAAACTAGCTTGTGTCTTCAAAGGAGGGAGAGATGTGACAATAGGAGGTACTGCCACCCATGCCATGAGAAGTGAGTCAGCGGATGTGTAACATACGCCAGCACAGCTAGCTGGAATTTTGTAAATATTTATGTCATTTGTATATCAAGTTGATTTGTACAGACGCTTGTGCTGAAAATATATTTGTGAGGTTTGCTTGTGTTAGAATGTATCAAAAGTGTTTCCTGCTAGACAGAAAAAGAATGTACATGCATTATTGTAAATGTTTAAATGTATACATTATAACAGCATATTCTGGAAGAAAAGAGGTTAATCCACCTGACTTTGAAAATATATTCTTGAAATTAAATTACTTTATGGGTTAAGCCATAAAGATGCCAGCCCACACTTTTGAATGGAGCCTGAGATGCAATGTCTTTGCTAGAGAATAGGTTGTAGCTCCTGTAGGAAGAGAGAATGGTTTTATTGTTTTTTTTTTTTTTTGGCTTCCACATGCTTTAATAAAACCTAGCTAAAGGTCTAGAGTGTATTGTAGCACATAGGTGCTAAACCCTGGCAGCTTCTAGTGATGAGGGATAGTGCAGGAAACAGAATCAGATGACCAGATGTATGTGATGTCATTCTGCAAGCCAGAAATAATATTTAGATATTAGTAAGAGATTGCTTTCAGCATCCTGTATTCTTTCCTGAATGTGACAACAAGGACCACTCACCCATCTTGCCTTGCCCTATTCAGTATGTAGGAACAGTAATTATTTTAGTCAATCAGGAATAGATAGTGAGCCTAGCTAAAACTGTTTTTCTATAATTGTGGAAACGTTCCATCGGTGTTATTTTTAATATTTCCTTTGACTGAAACTCTGATGTTTATTGTAAATAGATATTTAGTATTCTCATTTTATTTTATTATTTATTATTAAATATATTTAAACTTCTCATTGTGGCTGGTCCTTTCGGGGTGGCCGCGGTGGTGCATCGGTTAGGGTTGCCACCTCACAGCAAGAGGTTGTCCAGTTTGATCCTTGGCTGGGGTGCCTTCTGTGCAGAGTCTGCATGCCCTCCCTGTGGTCGTGTGGGTTTCCTCCAGGTGCTCCGGTTTCCTCCCACACCCCAAAGACATGCTGTAGGTGGATTGGATACTCTTAATTGGCCCTAGGCATGAGTGCGTGCATGTGTGTGCCTTCTGTGGAAGGTTGGGCATCGGTCTGGTAACTTGATACCATAAAACTCCACTGCCAATCATGAGCAGACAGCTGATCTGCTGTAACGACCTCTAACTGGGAAAAGCCAAAATAAGAAGAAGATTGTGGCTGGTGCTTTTACAAAAATATTTAAGTTTTGACAGCATTTGCATATATTTATTATGTAATAACTCTGGCCACTAATGAAAGAATTGTTTTTTGGTCAACATTACCATTTGTATTAATATTAACTTCACTCAGTGTAATTGGATACCCTTTTAAGAACCTTATAGTAACTGACTGTTGGCAGTGAAACTATCTTATAGTCTGGACAGAAAGTGGCATAACTAGTAAATCTATGCTAGCCTTTCCCAGGTGTGTGTGTGTGTGTGTGTGTGTGTGTGTGTGTGTGTGTGTGTGTGTGTGTGTGTGTGTGTGTGTGTGTGTGTGTGTGTGTGTGTGTGTGTGTAAATTAAATCTCAAAGAGTGTATGTGTCAGCTACTTGGGCAGGGACACAAATCACTGGTTTCACAGACAGAGTGGTGGAGGATATGGCTTGGGCACTTGACTGAGGACTTAACTCTGAGGCTGTGCCAGTGGGGAGCCTTATTGGGGACCTGGAGGGAGACAGATAGAGAGATTCAGACCCTGTGCTGACTGTGTTCCCGTGTGCTCTTAAGGAAAATTGTGCTTCATGCAGAGAGATCTGCATCTGGAAATACTGAGTGTATCCATTTGTATTCCAAGTGAACATCCTTCTCTAGTGTCAGTGGTGAGGATTCAGGCTCCTTGATTACTGGCACAGAGTGGGGACTGTCACACTATGTGTAACTTGTAATTGCGTTTTTTTACTGATGTTGAATAACTTTTTAAAATATTGCTTTTTTTCCAACCCCAGAACTCCTTTCATCATCAGGGACACCCTAAAACCTACCTCTCCTTCTAGCCCCCGACTTTCTAAATGTGAAGGAAATGTGAGTGCAAAGGCCTTACAGTCTGTGGGCCATATACTGAAGTTACGGCAGTCTTGGAGTGACAGCATTCTTAGTAACCAGTTGGATCTGTTATAGTCTCATCTAGGCCTATCCCTATTGGCTAGCAGCCATGATGCTATGCTTGCTCTGCCAAGCTCAGGATGGGCATGCACTTCTTCTCCCCTGTCATGACTGACTACAGAGTAAGCTCTCCTTGTGTAGGTTTGTGCTTTTGAGTGTCTCTGCACATGAACTGTATCTCCCCAACTAGAGGTATAAATATCTTTGACTTAGTACTCATGAACATGGGGGATGCTGCTCCCTCCTGTGTATTATCTCCTTCCTGATAAGATCTGACCACAAAATTATCTCCTTTAGTATTAAAACTAACCTAGACTCCCCATCAATACTCCAAATCTGTTAAGAACTTTGCTAAGGCCAATTACCTCAAACTAAGTGACAGCTTATTAAACTTCCAAGCTCCTCCAAACTCAGATGACACTGAGGCGTACTCTGATCTGTACACAAAAGGACTGTACAATCACATTCATGGTTGCATAAAGTAGGCAGTACTTGTCTGAGTCAAACCTATGATTACTGGCAAAGGTAAACAACCCTGGTGGACCCCTAACATAAATAGGCTATTCAACAAAAGGAAAATAATTCTCTCCTAAGCCAAGAACAAACAGAAAAAAACAGTGCAAAAAAACACTCACCTGTATAAACAAACAAATTAAAAAGCTGGTCAAATCTGCCAAAGAAAACTATGAGGCAAAGATAGCCTCCCAAGTGAAAGATAACCATAAGGCTTTTTTGGTTATGTTTGTAACCTCAGGGGAAATTGTTAGAAATGTGCTGAGTTAATCATGGATGGCAGCACTTACACCCAGCCTGAAACTAGAGTAGACCTGTTGGCCAACAAGTTCAGTTCAAACTTCTCCCCACCATCACCTCCTACCACATGCAAAGAAATACCCACAACCATCTCCTACCAGTAATTATGAGGGAATAGGTCCTTACTGCCTCACTAAAGCCAAAAATACAGCCGCCATGGGTCCCAAAACATTCCAGAATGCTACTTAAATAGCTTAAAACAGAATCTATCAGGACCACTAGAAACCATCTTTAACCACAGCCTCCGGATGAGTTTTGTCCTAGAGGAATGGAGGACTGTAACAGTCATTGCTCTGCACAAGGGTGTCCCATCAACTGACCTAAGGAACTACAGACCCATAAGCTTGACCATTCTTATCTGCAAGGCCATGGAGAAAATTATCATGGACCTGATCAATAATGACATAGGAACTCTCCAAACACTGGACCACACCCAATTTGGCTTTGTCAAAGGGAGGTCTTGCCTACTCAGTCTGGTGGACTTCTTCGAGAAAGTCACCAGGGGCACTGATGAGGGTAAAATGGTACTCACTTCTTAACTAGATCTGGCCCAACCTTTTGACCCCCCCCCCCACTCGGGGATCATAGATAAACTTATTAGGTATAAACCCCTACATCATCAGATGAATAGTAAACTGGCTCACTGTCTGGGCACATGTTGTCCAGATAGGGGAATCCACCTCCAATAGGAAAGCTGTTACTAGTGGTGCCCCACAGGGCTCAGTGCTGGGACCCTTCCTGTTTGGTATATGCTTCCATGAAGTGAAGGCCAATGTTGGGGGCCTCTGGCTTACTAAGTTTGCTCACAACTGTAAGCTGGAAGCAATGACTGAATTCCCAAAAGATGTTGCTATCCTACAAACAGGCCTAAAAATGACAAATGACTGGTGTCAAAACCATGATCTGAGACTAAACGCTAATGAATGAGTAATCATACTCTTTTGTAAATCAGATACTCCTGCAAATTATAATACTGATAGCACACTCCTAAAAGTAGACTCAGTGGTGAGGGACCTAGTAACATAAATAGATAGTAAACTAAATTTTGACTACCAGGTAGCTAAGGTAGTGAGGACATCCTTTAGTGTGTCTCAACTTAGAAAGTAAAGGCATGGCATCAAGATCAAAGGAAGTCATAGCGCTGTTGTACTCCACCCTCATCAGGCCCATAAATGAGTACAGAGCTCTCTTCTGCATCTACCTAACCAGGCACTTATATCAGCTGGAGTGGTCCCATAGGTTTCTTACTAAAAAAAATTACGAAGCATAAGACACACGTCTTAGGCAGACTGACTACAGACCCTATCCCTTTACTTTTTCTCATATCATCTATTGAGAGGTGACTTATGCCTGAACTACAAGGTATTCTCTGATCCAGCCCTGATAAAAATGTTACATATTCACAAGAAAGAATATACAAGGGTTATGAGTTACATGGACCTGAACTTAATTTGTAACTCTAACAGAACTTGCTGGAGAGACAGATTTGTATCCCAAAGGCTACCTTGTCTATGGTATACACTTCCCATTTTTGTAAAACATAGCCTGCCCCTCACTCTCTTCAACATGAATTTGGAAAAATGGATGGGGATCCATAAATTCACTCCCGGGGTATTGCCCATGTCTCTTATGGACAGAGGCATTCTATAAAATGACTCAGGGCTCCAAACCTCAAGACCAGTTACCCTGATGCTACCCCATCTCACTCCTGGAGAATCAAAATATAATACTGTCATATCCTGGGTATTATTGGCTAGGCTTGTAAAGGCTCTTGTGCCATTAGCTTGGTAATCACCTATAAACCTACAACTAGTGCTCCTTCCCTCTGAACTCCTGAAAGCACCTATACCTTCCTACAAAGCCTATGCAAGAAATCTGATTCACTTGTATATCTCTTGTTTGATCACTTGTATATAACTAGTTTTGTACATAAAAGAAAAAAAAAACACATTAGGGGTTCATATACTCATTTCTTTGAGAAAACCCTCTTGCTGTAATTTGAATATGCTTGAGTCATATTTGTATTAATATGTTTTGGAGTTATAATTGGTTATAGTACTTTCTATGTTTTGTTATCTATGTTATCCTAATTGTTTTTGTAACTGGAGCTTTTCTCCTCGGGTCTCCACCGAAAACGGGCTTCTGCCCAGCTGGACCAACCCGGTTAACAAATGTCAAATAAATAAATAAATAAAAATAAAACCTATGTCCTTCCCCATAAGGAATTAATACTGTAAGACTTAGCCAACCCTCTTCTCCTAAGACAGATGAGTCCTCTTCAGCCATATAGTCTAATCCATCTCCTGCTAACTCCTCCAGTGCTCAAGCAGCTACCTAAACCAGGGTAATCTGAGCCACAATCCGAGCTTTATCTCTCTGTACCATGGGGTTGGCATTCATGCCCTATTATCATGCACTGCTATAGTTTAAAAACAAAAAAAAAAACTGAAACAAAGCCCAAACAGGTGTATATCAACACTAATATAAAACAAAACCAAAGCACCTGAATGCAAAACAGAAGAAACCAATGTTTCTAGCGCATTTTCAATTTAATATCCTCTTTTGTTCTCAGACTTTATCAAGATAAAGTCTGAAGATGAAAGTAAATGAGGACAGAGCAGAAAAATGTTTTTATGAGCTATGTGGAATAAATGTAATGCTTAATACACTCATTTAAAAGAAATAGTCTGATAAAGCTAGAAATAAACCTTTTTCCCCCCGACAAGACTTTTAGCTTTAATAAGGTGTGAGAGATGTAGCCCACACATTAGGGGTGCAGAGGTGAAACAGCTTTGAAGGTGTAACAGCAATTTTCAGAATTTGCTGTTATTTATTTATTTGAATCATGGTTTATTTCTTTTAAGTTGTCAGGACTTGCAGGATCCAGTCTTACTTTTCTGTTAGAGAGACAGTAGATTTTTTTAAACAATTCTGCAAAATCTGAAACTTTTCAGGAATACAGCAATTTTTCAAAGAAAAGAGTACAGTTATTTAACTCTGAGGATATACTTGTATCCACAGATTTCTGCAAATTCATGAATCAAGGAATGGTAACAGTATTTTACATAAAGCTCAACATTTGCCTAGGCAGTGGCCACACAGACCCCAGGTTATATACCAATGGGAGAACTAGTTCTACTTAAAAAAGAGTTTTGTCATAGCGCTTTGCAGACATAATTTTTGTCTAGTTAAAAAGATAGAAAATGTGAACATACATCGTCTTTTGGTTTTCAGTTGCTCCAGATTTCACTTTATCATGTTACCAAGAATATTAAGCTGCAGAAACATTGTTATTCAAGTATTTATTTAAGCAGAAACAAACAATAAGAAAATGTTGTGCTATGCATAGCATCTACATCACCTTACATCTCTCATAACGTAGCAACCTGTCTGAAAACTCTAACTCCTTATATAAAGTTAGGATCCTTACAAAGTTGACATTACTCCACCCCTGCACCAGCTGCTTCTGAATTCTAAATGTTTCTGACCTTGAAAGCTATCGTCTTACTGGCTGTTTCCTAAGCCAGAAGGATTGCAGAACTCCAGGCCATCATCTGCAAAGAATCTTTTCTAATCTTTCACAGGGTCAGGGCTGCTCTATGCACAAACCTTTTATTCATGCCCAAGGTAGTAACAGAGTTGTCCTTGATTCTGGACATTCATCTCACAGTGTTGTATCTTACAATCCATAACAGTGAGGAAAAATTCTATACACCTTAGATGTGGACATGCAATTGAGATTTCACCTGAATGGGAAAAAATAGCATGAAAAACAGCAGTTATGTATATCCTTTGCTAATAACAGTCTTCAAACAGACCACCTCAAAATGGTTGGCCCATTGTATCTGTTACTCCACTTATGACAAGACCATATCAAGGCAGTAAGACACCATTCCCCTAGAGACACATGACAAGATCATATCAAAGCAGGTAAGGCCCCATTCCACTAAAGCCACATGACAAAACTGTAAGGCAGGTAAAACTCCATTCCACTAGAGCCACATGACAAGATCATATCAAGGCAGGTAAGGCCCCATTCCACTAGAGCCACATGACAAAACTGTAAGGCAGGTAAAACCCCATTCCACTAGAGTCACATGACAAAACTGTATCAAGGCAGGTAAAACCCCATTCCACTAGAGTCACATGACAAAACTGTATCAAGGCAGGTAAAACCCCATTCCACTAGAGACATATGACAAAACCGTATCAAGGAAAGTAAAGCCCATTTCCACTAGAGCCACAACAGCCAATACAAACTTCCCTGGGAAGGGGAGTCAGCATTTAGACTATTTTACACGCATCTACATAGTCCCCCAGTCAACACCTTCTCTAAGCATTATAAATTGGACATCAATAAAGTCAGGTAGGATTTGCCACAGTTATCCTTCAAGGATTACTTCATCAATCACTTTCTTATTACCAGCCAGCCATTGGTGCATGAGCTTTGGGAATTTTCCCAAATGAGAAGACTATTGCAACAGAGAATCATACATTGAAAATAGTATAGTTGTGTTAGGGACTTACCTCAGTTGTAGCCATTTAAATATATTCACCATTGGAGGACTGCCTCACTTCCTCTATCCCTCTTCTTTCTGTCCAGTGGGCATCCTGGAGCTGAGGTGGGTACACAGTCATCTTTCCTCCATTCTTCCCTCTGTACTACACCACAAGCTATCATCCCTCTCCAAGCTAAACTAGAGTTTGGACAGACATCTTTATGGGGGCTTCTTATTAGACTGCCATAGGCTGGGATCAGTCCTTTTTCCCCTTGTCTACTTGAGCAGTTAGTGCTCTGGATGCTACCAGGGCAAGAAATGACCAAAGACTACACAAGATAACATTTCTCTTACACCTCAGATGTGCTAATATCCATGTTGGAGAGCATACATCTGACCTATATGGAACAGGGTGCAAAGCTAAAGAAGTCAGGCTGAACATCAGGTCTTCTGTAGCAGAAGTCCTAAATGTAAAGACTATTACAACAATGAGCAACAATGAACATACATGAACATCTACATTTATAATAAGTTTCTGACACATCTGTACTTAGCTGGTGTTTATTCTGGCCCTATGAATTTCTTTTCTTCAACTCTTGATAATATAGCTAGCATTCGTATTAAATGCTCATAGTAATTGCTGTCATAAAATTATTCCTGATTCACCTTAAGTATTGATGTCAGTATCCAGGGCCAGCCTTAACAATTGGACATAATAGGGCCCCACAGCAAAAGAGGATCCTACTCTTCTCAATGCCATCTGGCATCTGTGTCTGCCTGCACTATAAGATCCAGGCCAGCTCTGTAAATTCTAACATCCAGCCTATCAAAGAAGCATCTTGCATTCTTGCAGGACAGCTTCTTTCTCACTGGCAGGATAAAACTCTGAGTTTAGATGAGCAGGGTATTTTAGGATTGGTAGTCTTGCTCCCTATCTAGACATTAGCCACAGTAATAGAGCAGACTACATTTCCTTAAATCCATTGTGCTCTCATCCACTCTGAATTTCCTTTAAGAACAATGTTAACTAAGTTTTTTTATTGTGCATGCGTCAAGTTGTTGGTGTGAGGTTAGTTGGATAATTACTAATTACAGAGAGAATTCAGAACATTATAAGACCAGCTTTTTCATTTTTTTCTGACCATCTTTGGGACTTATTAGGTAAGTATTTCCCCCTTGGCAAGTAAAACCAGATACTATAAGAATCAAAGAAATTTGTGGAGATTAGTTAAGCACTTTTGTAATGCCGTCAGTACCACAATTTTGTTTTAAACAAAAGAGTATTGTTTTCTGAAAATGTAGTCAATAAATAATGTGAGACATTTGAATATCAGACTGCAATATAAAACCTGTCATTCTAGCAACTTTCTTTTCTCAACCTTCGCCATTATTTTTAGTCTTGTCTGGAATTCTTGAGTTGAAAGGGGAACAAAAGCAAAGCTTTGAATCATCCAGAATTTTGCAGATGTCCAGATTCCTTGTAAAAAAGGCAATATTTAAAATGTGTCCGTGAATCTTTATTCCCACCCCGATTATTTGTGGTTTTGTCCAGAACTCTAGACTAAAGATGCTGTGTGGGGACAAACAGAAATCTCTCAAGTGTCCAGAATTTCACAGGTTCCCAGATTTTTGTCACAGTTTACTGGTCTGTTATTTGTAAAATGTGATGTTTTATTCTGGCAAATCATTGTGGATTGAATTCATTAGATAAAGATAAGACATTTGAGTTTCACACTTGATATCACGTGATGTGTGCCAATGTAAATCCTACTATTCTAGCAAGTTCCTAAGTTTAAAAGAGCAATATTTAAAATATGTTCCTGCTTTTGGTCCTTTATCCTCCATTACTTTTGTTTTTGTCCAGAATTCTTGAGCAAGGTTGTTGAGATGGGACTAAAGCATCCCTCTCAAGTGTCTAGAATTTCCCAGAAATATAGATTTTTACCTCATTTTTGGGGGGTCTACTCTCCGTACAGTATGTTTTTTTTTGGCAAATTACTGTGTATTGCAGTCAGTAAAATGTGACAAAAGACATCTCAGTTTCACGCTTGATACCCTTCCCAAAATGCATGTCAATGCAAAACCTGCTATTCTAGCAACTTTCTAAGTTTAAAAGCAGAGTATTTGATATGTGCCCCAGGTTTTGGACCATTATTCACAGTTCCCCATTTTGTTAGCTTTGTTCATAATTATTGAGCAAAGAAGCTCAGAGGGAATTAAAGGCTTACCTCTCAAATGTCCAGAATTTTGCAGTTGCCTATTTTTTTGTCTCAGTGTTTTGTTCTGTTCCTTGTAAAATATATTTGTTTCTAGCAAAATCACTGTGGATTGTAGCTTTTAGATAATGACAGATATTTGAGTTTCAGATCTATTGCCATTCAAATTAATGCCAATGCAAGCTCTGTTATTCCAGCAACTTTCTAAGTTTAAAAGAGGAATATTTAAAATGTGTCCTTGATTTTGGTCCTTTATCTTCCTGCCATTATCTGTGGTTGTGAAGTGATGTACTGTTTGATTGTTCAGCTTGTTGTTTGATTTGTAGTAGAAAGTTATATGGTAATGCGGTTTTCATAAATTTGTACGCATTACTAGTTCCTTTTAGGAACAAAAGTGCTCAACTTAGTAAAATATTTTATGACTGTATTTCAGCAAGGGTTTGCTCTTTTGTTAGTTTTGGCTAATTGGATTTGTCCATAATTCTTGAAAAAAAAAAGTTGTTGAGGGGGATATCTTTCAAGTTTCCAGAATTTTGAAGATGTGCAAAGTTTTGTTTCATTTTTTTTTGGGGGGGGGGCTGTTCCTAGTAAAATGTGTGTTTTTTTCAGTCAAATCATTGTGTCTTGCAGTCAGTAAATAATGACAAGATATTTCAGCTTCAAACTTGATATACTTCAGAAAATGCATGCCAATGCAAAATTTGCTAGTTGAAAAACTTACTTGTTTTATGAAGACATAGATATCAACATTCTGTTTCCAAAATGTGGGACATTACCTTCCATAATGTGCAACAAATGAGTAAAATGTGCAACATTTGCTAATAACTTACCAACAACTTCAACCATGATGCTCAAATAATGGTTAAAATGTGTCAGTTTACAGTACACTTATAAAAGGCATGTTGATGAATTAATAGGATTCAATATTATTTACCAAGGATATCAGTTAAAAGACAGAAAAAATAGTGGGGAACTGCATTCATGAAGAAAAACATGTTTCTGCTATGCAGCACTCAGCCTGGTATGTAACTTATTGTTTTACATACTCAAATGATGTGTACATGCAATACAGATAACAGATTTGTTTCTGTGCTGTCATAATCCTTTCACAACACATTTTAAAGATGCTATGTCGTGTAGTTGTTATGTAATGTTACTGTCATTATAAGTGTTACTTATGGCCAGGGTCAAAATGTAATAACGGTCATTCAAGAGGTGGGCAGATACAATGAAAGGAGTGTCAGTGCCAACAAGGACTTACAAAAAAGTATTGGTTTGTCATAAGTAGTATACAGATGCTGTAGCCTGAATGAACTCCTAGTATGCCAAATTATGTAATGTATTTTAAAGGTGTATAGTATTCAGATTATTTGTAATTAAGTAACTCTGACATTTTTGTTGTTCTCACTGCAAAGGAGATTAGTGAGATGAAATCAGACAATATTCAAGCTGGTATCGAACTGGGTAAGTGTTCTTGGTGTCGAAGTAATTAATGGAGAGGGCAAATGCATGCATTTGGATTTCAGTGTGCCTGTTTAATATCTTTGCAGTGCTTATGGATCTGAAATGTCTAAGGTCATTGCTGGGATCACCATTATGATGTTGTATCTCAAAAGGTGTATGCCACACCAGCAGGACAATATCCATTGATAATTTCAGGTTAAAGAGACTGAGTAGAGGGTCTGCCAGTGCGTATGTAGTGCTATTTATTAGGCAGTCAAGTATTTTGTCAGGCCCCATGGTTGATGTTTTTTTTTTTTGTTTGTCTTGTTTTGAAAAGAACTTTTAGAGCATTCTTCTATAAGTTTTAGTGGTTGTTGTCCCTGTGGGATATATAGGCCTTGGAATACTTGTCTCTGGGGTAAACATAGCACTAAATTTGATTGCCAGTATGTTGTCAATATCTACTGGATCATAATAAGTAGTACTATTTTAGAATAAGGTCTGTGCAGTGTTGAGTATTATTGCTTATTCTTCTGACTTAAAGAAGGATTTGCAGTCATCCTTAACTTCCGATGTTTGACTGAATGGGATGCAGATGGTATTTTTTATTTGTTTGTTTTTTTAGCTAAATATCTGATGTAGTCCTTGATTTGTGAATCTTTTGTTGTACTTAATACATTTATGGGTTTCTTTATTTTACTGTATAGTTTTTTAATGCTTGTGGACCACCATATTGGTTTGCTTTTAAATATCCCATTTTGTTTAGGTTTAGTTGTGATTCCTGCAATAAAGTTGAGCAGACTGCTTGTGTTGGCTGTTGTAAGAAATGCAGGGTGTGAGAGTAATGATTGTTACTTCCTTTGCATTCATGGGCAGTATTTACGGAATATAATTCATTGGCTGTCTGCCTGGCTACCTCATCGAGATTATCGCTCAGTGGTGAGGACTTCATTCTACTGAGGTTGAACAGTTTTAACTGCCAAATCCTCTCTGAAAATTTGCAGTAGTAACAGTAGAGGTCCTGTATTGGTAAAATACTTGTTTTAATGCAGTGAGTTTCATTTAACTTTGTATACATTTTATGAAATGTATCACAATAAAAATAGATTTGATACTAGGATAAAACCATGCATAAGCTGGACTGCAAGATATATTGCTTAAAATCACCATTGTATTTAGCTATCCCGTCATGAATCCATCTGCAAGATCTTGAAATTTTGGAAGACTGCCCCTTAGTAGAAGTAAGAAAAAAAATTGAGCTAAGCATGAAAGGCTGCTGCAGAAAATCAAAAGGATGATCCACATAAGTACTTCAGAATACATACCTCGGAGACATCTGAAGAGGCAGAAATGGAAAATACAAGTGCTTATGGAGAGAACATTTTTTGCCAGAACATATAGAACTGACAGAAAAGTGACTAACAAGCACAAGATGACGACATACAAAGGCCTCATTGTGACGTCACTTCCGGTCATACTGGAGGGACCACAAGGATACAGAAGATATTCCAGTAGCAGAAGAGCGTGATTCTCAAGGGAGGCAAGAAGTTAAGCTGATCACTAGCTAACCGAAGAAAAAATTATAATTCTATTGTTCACTGGTATTCTGGTATGATTTGCTGTTTCAAGTAAATTTGGTCAGCAAAGAAATATAAAGAATTAGAGCACATCTTAACACAGGCCATTCTTCATTTGAAAATCTGTTGCACTGGCTCAAGAATTATAGAGACTGGTTTTGAAAAAGTCTTAATTGGCACAAATTAATTTGCAAGTGACATGGAGGGAGAATCAGAATTCAAGGTAAACACAACAGATGACCCAGCCAAATGGCCCGAAAGACCTGATCAACATGTGAGAGACTATCTAGTAAAAAATGGTCCACCTGAAATACTTCTGACTGAATTTCCTCAGAAGCTCACTAATAAAATAAACTCCCAAATGGAGAACTAATAGGTTCATAGGTTGGTACTAGCCTATACAAGCCTAGCCATAACAATTCCCTGGCTATTTCTTCCCACACTATTTACTTCCCTGGACCCCTGTCTATCAGGGTGACTGACGTGATCCCCGGGGTGTATTTCCTTTCTCCCATCCAATCATCAAGGTTCCTTTTGAAGAGGGCCAAAGAGGCACTCTGCTTGACATGTATGGACAGTCTATTTCAGAGTCTGGGGAGTCTCTGGGTCAGGAACCTATCGCTCCAGCATGTTTTGTTTATTGTGATGACAAGGTTTAGATCCCTGGAGCGTGTGGCTCTGAGGGATTGGGATTTCTTTAAGTGTAGCATGTCCAGTAGCTCTGGGTTTGACATGGCCTTGTATGTTAAGCAGAGATCACCTCTGAGTAGACGATATGCGACAGAGTATAGCTGGAGTTTTTTAAGGCGGTCAGCATAGGGCATCTGCTTTAGGCCTGCAATTCTTTTAGTGAGGTATTTCTGTGGCCTTTCCAGTTGTTGTAGATGTCTTGAGAGGTACATACCAAATGGGACATGGTATTCTATAATGTGTCTAATGCGGGATGAGTACAGTGGGGCAATGACCTCCTTTTTTCTGGATGAAAAGCCCTTAGTGATGAGGTGTGCCACATAGAAGGATTTCCTGACTGTTGTGGTGATGTGGTTATTGAAGGTGAGACCACTGTCCACCTGTGTCCCTAAGTCTCTTATCACACTTTCGGTGTTTAGTGTACTGCCACCTATGTGGTTATTCATGGGTACATGTTTTTTCCCAAAGGGGATAACTATACATTTCTTGGCATTGAGCTTGAGCCCATGGCTCTGGCACCAAGCATCTGTTTCTGTAAGGCCCTTTTGTAGAATATCCATATCATTTGGGGATTCAATAATGGCTCACAGTTTGCAGTCATCTGCAAACTTTGTTAGCCAGAGTGCCTTAGTGTTGGCCTGTACTTCAGAGAAATAGATGCCAAACAAGAGCGGTCCCAGGACTGAACCATGAGGTACTCCACTTGTCACTTGTCTGGAGCTGGATTTGGAGTCGGACACTTTTACAGTGTGGGTTCTGTCAGTAAGCCATTTGGCAACCCATCGAGTGACGTAGGGATTAATGCCCAGTTTAGTAAGTCTATCTATGATTCCAGAGGGAGGGATGGTGTCAAAGGCCTTGGCAAGGTCCAGATAGACTGTGTGGACCGTCTTACCCTCATCCACAGCTCTGGAGACTGACTCAAAGAAGTCAGTCAAGTTCAGGAGGCAAGATCGGCCCTTCACAAACCCAAACTGGGTGAGGTCTAGTGTTTGAAGGTTGCCAATGTCTTTGTTTATAAGTTCTATGATAATACGTTCCATGGCCTGGCAGATCAGGCTCATCAGACTGATGGGGCGGTAGTTCCAGGCATCCAAGGTGGATCCCCCCTTGTGGAGTGGGATAACTGTAGCTGTGCGCCACTCAGTGGGCACGAAGCCTGAGGTGAGGCTAATGATTAAACATGACACTTAGGTGAGGTGCTAGTTCATTTTGTAGTTCATGTAATACACAGCCTGGGATGTCATCTGGTCCCATGGATGCTATATTCATTTAGAGGGTGAGGGGGGGTGAAGTTGGTACTGAATTGATCTGCCAGGATATTGGCAATATCCTTGGGATCAGTATATTTAATGCCATTCTGTTGTAGCTCAGAGCAGACCTGAGCATTGCCATTTAGATTCTTGACATAGTTATAGAATGCCTTGTGGTTGTCTTTGGAATCTTTGGCAATTTTATTTTCATAACTAGCTTTGGAGGATTTTATGAGGGGATCTCAGCTTCTTACTGAGGCTGGTAAGGGAGTTTTCTGCATCCTGGAATTTTCCTCTTTTCTGCAACATTTTCTTCCTTTTGTTGTAAAGTTTGTTTATGGCAGGGGACCATGAGATTGGCTTCCTTTTTTTGGAGGAGAGCATCTTGGTTCTATTTGGGATGGCACGATTCATGCATGAGTGGATGTGCTCGTACAGTGCCTTAGTGTAGGATTCAGCAGTCAAACTTTGAGTTCCCATCTGCATGGATGTCATGAAGTTTGTCACTTCTGACTTGAGTAGCATGAAGTGGCTTTGGAGAAGTTTTTTATTGAGGTTTCCTTACTGGGTGTGGGGGTGGGATGTGGATGTTTATATTCTCCATGTCAGCAGATAAGATATTTTGTTTTTATTGTTCTCTCTTTGGAAATGATGTAAAAAGTGCCCTGACCAGTACTGGATTCAACAACTGGCCCAATGTACACACTAGACTAGCACAGCAGGAGAAGTTAAAAGGGCATTTAGTGGCTATGCTGAATTGTTGTGAAGTTCAGAGGAGACGTGCTGAGCAGACTATTGACAAAATTCAAGAAAACCTTATAAATCAAGAAAGAAAGAGATGGAACCAAGTCTTTGAGAAGTTAGTTGCTGTAGCTCAGTTTTTATCTGAGTGTAATCTTGCATTATGTGGCTCTGTAGAACAGATAGGAAGTTCACATAATGGAGGAGTTTCTTGGAATTATTGAACTGCTTGGATACTTTCACCCAAGCACTCAAAACCATCTTAGATGCATTTCTAATAAGGAAATGCACAATCACTACCTTGGCAAATGTGCTAAGAATGCACTCATCAGTATTATGGGCGATGGAGTAAGAATGAACATCATTCTTTGAATAAAAGCTGCAAAGTATTTTACTGTAATTCGTGACTACAGTTGACATATCAGCCACCAGGAACAGATGTCCTTGACTATTAGATACATCTCCAATGGTATATTACCTTAATCATCAGCTGGTGTTCATAAGCAGTTTGTCACATTTTAAGTATGGAGAGCACCACTGCAGAAAATTTGTGTAATGTGCTTAAGCATAAACGAGAAAAATTAGAATTAATAACATCTGAGGTTAAGGTTATAATAACAGAGCCAACATGAAAGGAAAGAAATCTGGTGATCAGGCTTGACTCTTACTAGACAATCTAAGAGCATTTGTACACTGTGTGTTTATCACAACTACAACCTAGTACTAATAGATACGGCAAAAACCTGTCCTGATGCACTGACATTGTTTGAGCTCTTCAGCATCCTTGCATGCTTTTTTCAATGTCAACAAAGAGATGAGCAGTTTTCCAAAAGCATGTGACAGGTTTTTCTATAAAGCCTCTGGGTGAAACCATTTGAGAATGTTGAATAGAAAGTATTAAGGCTGTAAGGTATTAAGCCGGTAGTTTCTAAGATGTCCTTACTGAAACAGCAGAAACTTCAGAAGATGTTCACGCAAGAAGTTTAGCTGATCACTAGATAACCAAAGGAAAGACTATAAGTTTATTGTTCATTGGTATTCTGGTATAACTTGCTGTTTCAAGTAAATTTTGTCAGCAAAGAGCTAGAAAGAATTACAGCACATTTTAACACAGGTCTTTAATCATCTGAAAATCTCTTGCATTGCTGCAGGAATTACAGAGAGACTGGCTTTGAAAAGTCTTGGTTTAAATGAACTTGCAAGTGACCTGGAGGTAGACCCAGAATTCTAGGTAAAAAGACTGAGAAAGAAACAGGATAGCAGCAGTGAGTCTCCTTGATGATACCATTATTAATCCCAAACAATCTTAGAATACTTCAGTCGAGTGCTCGACAAGGCTATGCAGTCTTTGGAGCCTCAGTTTCAGCATTTGGAAAAACATGTCCAGATATTTGTCTTTTTAACTGCATTTCAGAAAATTCAGAAGAATAAGTTATCAAAAACATGCTGCAGACTTGAAAGTTGCACTAACTAATGTGAAGCAAATTTAGGGATATGAACTTCTGAAAACTGTACATTTAGCAGACTTATGGTTATAAGCTAGTTGCAGAAAAAGAAGCACTGAACCTTTTTTTATCTTCTTATATCAGACATTCTTTAGAAATCCTTGAAGTCCTAACTGTGAATGAGAGAGCTACTGGATTTCAAATGTTTTTATTTCTCTGCTCATCTTTCTAGCCATCTCAGTCACAGTGGCATCAGGTAAAAGGAGCTTTTACAAATTAAGTTGATAAAATGGCACGTGACATCAGCTATGCTCCAAGACAGACTTATCAGCCATGCAATATTATCTAAAGAACATGAGGAAGTAAAAAAAAAATTACATTTTAAAAGATTTTGCAGAAAGGAAAGCCAGAATTTTTTTCTCTGTAATTAAGTGGGGCACCAACACTGATTTATCCATCATACTTTGGAAAGACTCCAATTCTGAAATTCATGGCTTCAAATGACAGAGCCACTGTAGAGCCAGTGCGTTTTCCTTTCTTTTCCCACTATATACATATTTTTAACAATTCCATTCATAGTAGTATTGTGGAAAGGAACTTTCCACTGTAGAACCACTGCATTTCCTAGTTTTTATTGCTATAAATATTTTAATACCACTCATGGTGGTATCATGAAAATAAGCTTTTACAAAATAAAACTGCTCAAGTCTTATCTAATGTCAACCATGCTTGAAGATTCAACTCAAACCTATTTTGCGATATAGGCTATACTGAAGAATGTGATGAAGCAAAAAATTTAAACTTCAAAATTTCAAACACATTTGTAGAATGTAAAGCAATAAAAATACAAGCAGATGCACTGTAACAAATTCTTCATACTTTGGAAACTCTTTGAAAATCCTGGAAATAGATTTCTTTGTTTGGAGTGATTATTTTATTTATTTATTTATTTATTTATTTATTTATTGACATTTGTTAATCAGGTTAGCCCAACTGGGCTTGTGGCCCATTTTCAGTGGAGACCCGAGGAGAAAAGCTCCAGTAGTACATTTTTAAGCAAGTACAATTTTAAACAATATTGATATAATAGCAGTTGTAGCAAAAATATTCACATATGTTCGGTTACATGCATAAAGTTAAAGTTGCAATAAAAAGAAGCTTAGTAACATAATTTTACATTGATATACTTCAATAGGTCAACAATGAAATTTTTTTGTTTGTATAAAATTATGCAAATGCATAGTAGACACATTAGAGAGAGAGGTGTAATGAGGTACTAAGTATGGACCTTTTGAGAGTACATAAAGGGAAGGAAGACTAGGTGGGGTCATGGCAAGGGCAGATCCTGGAATTGAGAAAATAAGCTTTTAGTTCATTTTTAAAGTGTGAGGTGTGGGAGATTGAACGTAAGTCAAGGGGAAGTTTGTTTCAAGCATAGGCAAGGTAGTGTTTATAGAGTAGTTTGCCTACTGACCTTTTTGGGTGGTAGACATCAAGTAATTGTTGGTTAGAAGTATGGAGGGTCTGGGATGGGATGTAGATGGAGACTAAGGAAGATAGAGATGGACATAAGGAGGTTTTATAAAGAATAGAGTGTAGCATATGAAATTGATAAGATAGCAGAAATTGGGGAAGTTCAAGCCATTGAAGAGAGTTTAAAGAAATGCAGTGGTGTGAGTTGTATGGGGGAGTTAGTAATGAATCTAGCTATTTTATGGTAAGTCTGTTGGGAGTTTGTTTAGAGTGGAGGCCTGGATATCGGTAAGAACTGGGGTGGCGTATAAGAGGGAGGGGAGGAGGAGTACCTAGCCCAGGGTCTAGATTCAGGGGTTAGGAATTTTTTGTTCCTATATAGCAAACCTAGTTTCTGGTTTATTTGTTTTTATACATTGGGGTATGTGTAGGTTGAACTTTAGTTCATCATTGATAATGACCCCTAGGAGTTTTGCGTGGGTGTCAGGTTGGATAGTTGTATTGTTAGAAGATGTAATAAAAAAGGAGGTTTGTGATGAGAAAGAGAACGGGGAAGGAAAAGTAGGAGTTTGGTCTTTTTGGGATTTAGGATCAGTAGGTTGTGAGAGAGCCATTGTTCAGTGATAGTAGGGCTTGTTGGGTCAGGGAGTGTAGTTCAGGAATGTTATTTGAGATGGATATAAGTGTAGAGTTGTCGGCATACTGAATAAGGGAGGATTTTTTGCATGAGGTGTAAAGATCATTGGTGAAGATGTTAAACAAAAGGGGTCCCAAGATGGACCCTTGGGGAACACCAGTGGAGATGGGAAGGAAAGGTGAGGAGGATGAGAACCATTTGACAGATTGTTTCCTGCCAGATACGTAACTATTAAACCAGGCAAGTGCGGAGGGGGATAGCTGGAGATTTGCGAGTTTGGATAGTAGTAGAGGATGAGAGACAGTATCAAAGGCTTTGGAGAGATCTATGAAGAGACAGGAAATGAGTTTATTGTTGTCTAGGGCCTCTGCAATGATATGAGTGAAGGAGAGGAGGGCAGTGGTGGTGCTGTGGTGAGGACAAAATCCATGTTGGGTAGGGGTAAGTAAGTGGTGCGTGAGGAGGTGATTGAGAAGCTGCGAGTGAATACATTTTTCTAATATCTTGGAGAGGGGGGACAGAATGGCAATGGGTTGGTAGTTTGAGGGATCAGTGGTGTTTCTACCTTTATGAAGAGGGATAGTAAAGAAAGATTTCCAATGGGAGGGGACAGTAGATTCCCGAATAGATCGATTAATTAGTATAGATATAGGATAAGCAATTGAGTCAGCAGCAAGTTTGAGGAATGTAGGAGATAGATTGTCAGTGGAAGGAGAGCAAGGTTTTAGCTTGAGTAGTAGAGATTTGATGTAAGTAATGGGAACTGGCTCAAATGAAAACAAAGTTGTGTTAGTGGGACTTGGAGGGGTGGGTGTTGAAGTAGAGTTTGGCATAGAGGTTACCAGATTTTTGGATAGAAGAGATAAAGTGTAAGAGGAAGAGTTATGGTATTGGGAGGGATTAGAGGGCTTTCCAGGATAGAGGATGTTGTTGAGAGTTGACCAAAATTTTCGAGGATTGGATTTGTTGTTAAGCTGAGCAGAGCTATAGTATAACTTTTTGTCATTAGTTATATGGTTTTTTGCAAGGTTCCTCAGTTGCCTATATTTTTGAAGAAGAGGTGGTTGTTTACTTTTAGCCCGGGTTTTCAAAGCACTATCTTTTTGTTTCATAAGGGACCTAGTCTCTTTGGAGAGCCAGGGGCATGATTTAATTTTACTCTGATCTTCCTAGAGGGAGCTAAGGAGTTTAGAGTATTCATGAAGATGCTATTGAAAGTGCTTAGAGCATTGTTTAGGGGAAGGTGTTTTAGGATGGACCAATCTATGTTGTGGAGAATGGAGTTAAATTGGGATGA
The DNA here is from genome assembly GCF_019279795.1 of Protopterus annectens. NCBI lineage: Eukaryota > Metazoa > Chordata > Ceratodontiformes > Protopteridae > Protopterus > Protopterus annectens. Next base: position 1,182,619,012 of record NC_056745.1, read on the forward strand.
ACTGAAAGTCGATAGTTTTCGATTAAGTATCATTTTTCTGCATTTTCTTGCTGCCTTTTGCTAATTCCGCCTAAAACGCCAATTTTCTAGAGTTTCTGTGATTTAAAAAGCTTGTTTCAGCTACATATTGTACTTATTTTACTGCCTGCACTTCAACAGAGTTGTTTTTGTGTTTAAATGACCTGTCTAACTGTTGTAGGCTGCACACTCAAGTGTGATAGCCATTTCTGTGCATTTAAAGTTTTTTTATTGTATCTGCTTTATTTTCTGAAAAAAAAAACAAAAAAAAAAATACTTGTTTTCCTGCCTTTCTAAGCTAGTATAGTCCAGTTTTCAGGTTGTGCTGAATTCAGGGCTGTGTTACAAGTTTCTTTATTTGCCCAAACCTTACTTGGATAGAAGGAAGTTTCTCTCTTCACTGTGAGAGAGGGAGCTTTGAACAGCCTATCTGTCCCTGGAGGAGTGGTTTCAGCCCAGAAATTAGTAGTTTATTGGCCATTTTGGGCTAATTTCTATCTCTTTCATTTCCCTGCTATAAAACCCACATTTGCGAGGTTTTTGCGCTAGTTTACAGCTCAGCAAGCTCCTGCCTGGCACCCTGCAGAGTTCTACAGCAGCAGAGAGACAAGAGAGAGACTTTAGAGTGATTAAGTATCATTTTTCTGCATTTTCTTGCTGCCTTTAGCTAATTCTGCCTAAAACACCGATTTTCTAGAGTTTCTGTGATTAAAAAAGCTTGTTTCAGCTACATATTGTACTTATTTTACTGCCTGCACTTTAACAAAGTCATTTTTGTGTCTAAATTACCTGTTTAACTGTTGTAGGCTACACACTCAAGTGTGACAGCCTTTTTTGTGCATTTAAAGTGTTTTTTTGATTGTATCTGCTTTATTTTCTGAAAAAAAACAAACAAAAAAAATACTTGTTTTCCTGCCTTTCTAAGCTAGTATAGTCCAGTTTTCAGGTTAGTGCTGAATTCAGGGCTGTGTTACAAGTTTCTGTGTTTGCCCATACCTTACTTGGATGGAAGGAAGTTTCTCTGTTGACTGTGAGAGAGGGAGCTTTGAGCAGCCTATCTGTCTCTGGAAGTGGTTTCAGCCCAGAAATTAGTAGTTTATTGGCCATTTTGGGCTAATTTATATCTCTTTCATTTCCCTGCTATAAAACCCACATTTGTGTGGTTTTGCGCACTGGGCAGTGCCGATTAGCTAGGGTATAACTATTCCCGGCTCCACAAAGTCTACTCTTCAATTTTTCCCTTGGAATTAGACAAACTTTCAACTTAAGCACTCAAACCATTCAGTTCTCATCCCGGCACTTGCTCAAAACTCATAGCAAGCACTAATAAACCTTAGCACTAGACCCCCCCTATACTGTAGAGAAGGACAAGGCTCTCTATGTGACCTTACCAGCCAATCAGTAAAACAGTTCACTGTACCTATCCAGGCATGTCCAAAGGGCAGTTTCAGGTGTACTCTCTGGTCCAACTGGTGAATCTGGGCATTTTGAGGCAATGTTAAAATTGCCTCATGTACACAGACAACCCTCTCCTCCTTCCACCAAACACTTATACATGCAAGAGATACAATTATACAGCCAAAGCGGAGGCTAAGCTCTTTCAACCCAAGACTGGACCAAGCTGTCAAGTGGAGAAGGGAATCACCTGCATCATACCACCAGTCTCACATAGACCTATGAAACCAGCACTGGAAAAAACACACATAAATACATGAAAACATACCTGGAAGCTCAAAATAAAAATCTGCAAAAGCAACAGAGACCTTCAAAGCAGACATCCAAGCAACCTCCACCCTCCCAACATAAACCATGAAACACATACTTCACAAAACCAGTGTGCCATGCAATCACAGCCCTTAAGGCAAAATAACATATCCAACACACTAGTAATAGGTAACTCTATAGTCAGGCACACTGACGTCCCACTCACTAGGCTGAACAAGGAGAAGGTTACTGTTAGCTGCCTTTCAGGTGCCAGGATCCGCCATATAACACAAGCACTCAAGTCACTCCAGAACAAGTACAAATATGACTCTGTCATTGTCCGTGTTGGTGTGAATGACCTGAGCCGTACCTCCCTGGACTACATGAAAAGAGACATGGAGGAGCTCTCTGATCATGTAGCCCAGGCCGGTATGACCCTGACCTTGAGTAGCATCCTGCACTCACCAAGAATGATACCACGGTATAGAGGAAAAATTATCAATTTCAACAATTGGTTAAGCTTCGGGTGTCATTCAAGGGGGATCCTGTGTCTCTCAGCCTGGGATGACATGCTCGACAAGCCACACTGCTTCACTAGAGACGACTTGCACCTATCACCCTTAGGCTTTCGAATACTGGCCAAGGCACTTGCCACCCCCATAGTGCCTTTTTTAGGCAAGGCTCAAAAGACAAACCCACCACCATAAATAGCACAAGTAACAAAAAACTGAGGGTAATGCTACTCAATGCTAGAAGTCTAAACCTCAAAATGCACGCACTCGAGGCACTCCTTAGTATGGATAAAATCAATATATGTGCAGTAACAGAAACCTGATTTAAGGTTCCAGAGAGCACTCCAGCACTACCAGGCTACAACTCAGACCATACATTTCGGCCACAAAACCCAGACTGAAATACAAAAGGTGGGGGGGAGTATCCATATTCATCAAGGATACTCACACCTCCAGGTTACTGGCACAGCACAATGCTTCAGAGATCATCCACATGCAACTAACAATGGGCAAAACTGCTATTCAAATTATAGCTTGCTACAGATCACCCACCATGTCCCAGGACCCCCATTCCGCATTCCTGGAAACACTGGGAAACATAAAGGTCCTACCAAACACCCTGATATTGGGTGATTTCAATTACCCGAACATTAACTGGGAGAATTACTCAAGTACAAACTCCCTTGCCCAACATTTCCTAGAATTTATAAACTCAAGCGCCCTGGATCAACTGGTCAACACCCTCACCAGAGGTGACAACATATTGGACCTGGTCATCACCAACATGGGTGGCCAGTGTTCCACACTGGACGTCAACCCCTTGTTGGTTAGATCTGACCATAAACTAATCACTCTGGATATCCACATTCCACCACCACCACCCCCAGTCAAAGAAACCACCGGGAAAAACTTTTCAAAAGCAAACTTCACATTATTTAAGACCGAGGTGGGAAGTTTCAAAACCCCCATGCTAAAGGATAACGCTGTCCAAGCTGCAAAATCCTTTACTAATGCACTCTATGGGCACCTACAAGAATGCATGGATCATGCTATTCCGAACAAAACCAAGACTCACTCCTCCAAGAAACGGAAACCAGTCTTGTGGACCCCTGCCATAAACAAGCTATACAACAGAAGGAGGAAACTAGTGCAGAAAAGAGTAAAATCCCTGATCAGTATCAGCAAGAAACTATGTTCCCTCATAAAATCATCCAAGGCTAGCTTCGAAAGAAAAATTGCCATGGACTCCAAAGATAACCACAAGGCATTCTTTAGCTATGTCAAGAATCTAAGTGGCAATTCTCAGATCTGCTCGGAGTTAGTGCAGAATGGCACAAAATACACTGAACCAACCGATATAGCCAACATCCTGGCACACAGGTTCAGTGCAAACTTCACCCGCTCTCACCTCCAAAAGAGCCCAAAACTATACCAAAAGAATGTAGTGCTCCTGAAATCACAGACAGGTTAAAACAGCCCTCTCCAAAGCCAAAAACACAGCATCAATGGGACCGGATGGTGTCCCAGGCTGCTTCCTACACGAGCTCAAAGATGAACTAACCCCTCACCTAAACACACTGTTTAAACTCAGCCTCTCCACAGGCTATGTGCCCACAGAGTGGTGCACAGCAATGGTTATTCCACTCCACAAAGGTGGAGCCACAGCGGACCCTGGGAACTATCACCTTATAAGCCTGACTAGCTTAGTCTGCAAAGCTATGGAGCGCATCCTCATGGATCTCATTAACAGAGACATTGGGAACCTCCAAACACTAGACCCTACCCAGTGTTAAAGGCTAATCACACCTCCTAAACCTGGTGGACTTTTTTGAGACAGTTACCAAGGCTATAGATGAGGGAAAGGTGGTCCACACAGCCTAGGCCTCTGACACTATTCCCTACTCAGGTATTATAGACAAGCTCACCAGCCTGAACATAAACCCCTATGTCACGAGATGGGTTTCCAACTGGCTCACGTACAGAACCCACATGGTAAGAGTTGCAGGAGCTAGGTTTGACTCTAAACTGGTTACAAGTGGCATTCCCCAGGGCTCAGTCCTAGGATCCCTCCTTTTTGGCATATACTTCTCAGAGGTACAGGTAAGCACAGGAGGACTATGGCTGACCAAGTTCACAGACGACTGCAAACTAGGGGCTATAATTGACACTCCGGCTGAAACAGGCATCCTCCAAAAGGGTCTCACTGAGAGATACCTGGTGTCAAAACCATGGCCTCAAGTTAAATGCCAAAATGTGCATAGTCATCCCCTTTGGAAAATACAAGGTACCCACAAACTATCACATAGGTGGTAGCCCCCTAAATACGGAAGACGTAATAAGGGATCTGAGGACCCAAGTAGATAATAACCTCTCTTTTGATAATCACATTGCCAAAGTGGTTAGAAAATCCTTTTATGTGGCCCACCTAATCACAAAAGGGTTTGCATCCAGATCAAAAGAGGTCATTGGGCCCCTCTACACATCACTCATCAGACCCATCATAGAGTACAATGCCCCATTTGGGATGTACCTTACAAGACACCTGCAACAACTGGAAAGATCACAGGAGTACCTCACCAAGAGGATCACTGGCCTCAAGCAGATGCCTTATGCAGCTCGACCGAAGAAACTCCAGCTGTACTCGGTTGCATACTGCCTACTCAGAGGTGATCTCTGCCTGACATACAAGGCCATGTCCAACTCAGAATTGATGGACATGCTTCACCTAAAGAAAACCATATCCCCTCGAGCCACACGCTCCAGGGATCTAAACCTCACCACAACAAAAAATAGGACGTGCTGGAGGGATAGATTCCTGTCCTAGAGACTTCCTATGCTCGGAACAAGATTCCAATCTACATTAGGGAGAGTTCCTTGCTAACCCTCTTCAAGAAAAGCCTTGATGAGTGGATGGGAAACAGAAAGTTTACCCCAGGGATCACTTCAATGGCTCTGTTGGACAGAGGCACAGGGAACTAATCTAAGGGGGCGGCGAAAGCCAACACATTCCAGCTAGGCTTATAAGTGCCTTCGGGCAGATAGCCTAGTACCTACCTATGAACCTATGAACCTATGAGATTTGTTGAATTTCCATGCAGTTATTGCTGTACGGATATTTTTCACAATACCACTGAACATGGCCATCAAGGAAAGGAGAGTTCTAAATTAAAATCGCTCAAGTCTTTCTTAAACTCAGACATACTTCGCAATTATACTCAAATCCCACTTTTGCATAGGCTTTACAAGAATTAAAAAAAATAATCTTTGACAGTATTTTTAAAAGAGTTTATACATCAGAAACTAAGAAAGATTTACTTTGCAAGTAGCACTGTAACCAAATTTTCACATTTTAGAAGTGCTTAGGCAATTCTGGAAATGTAATTCTCTGGTATGAGTGAAAGAGACACTGGATTTCCTAATTTTCTAATTCTGTAGCATATTTTTATACCTATATACTTATCTGAGGTAAGTCATGCTTCAAGATAGACTCAGCCATAAAATACTATAATATGGTGTAGAAATAACTGAACTTCATAATGTTAAAAGACTTAAGAGAAAAAATAGAAAATCTTAATATTATTCATAAAATGTGATGAAGCAAAACTTTTTTTTTTGTCAACATTTGTAAATATGCTGCGGTGGTGCAGTGGTTAGCGTTGTCACCCCACAGCAAGAGGTTCTTTGGTTCGATTCTTGGCTGGAGTGGAGTCTGCATGTCCTCCCTGCGGTCGAGTGACTTTTAAAGACATGCAGGTAGGTACGTGAACGGGTGTGCCTTCTTTGAAGGTTGGGAGTTCTGCTGTGGCAACCCCTAACTGGGAAAAGCCAAAAGACATTAGTATCTGTAAATATGCTGCAGAGCACAAAGAATAGAAAATTTCAATGACAGTTTGAAAGGCTTTTCATAAAAAAAAAAAATTTTCTGTGCATAAGCAGATTATATAGAAAAACTGCTTGTAAGTAAGCAGAGTTTCAGCGTATCATATAAATATATATATATATATATATATATATATATATATATATATATATATATATATATAAAGTATTTCATGAAGGAAGCAAATATTCATGTACTGGATATTGTTTTAATTTAATTTTGAGGTGGAATCCATACATCGGTGAACACTGGGAAATTGCAAGCATTTTGTTAAGTAAACAATTTCAAAATTAACAAGTATAGTAACGGGAGTAGAATCATGAATATCCTGAACCTGGAAGACAGCTGAGGAGATTAATAACAACCTGCTAGTTCTACTGCCACTTTTCAGAGACCAACTACTACTTAACAATTAATGATGCATTAATAACACTGTATCTACTCAATAATAAAATAGCTTATAAAAACAATATTTGCATACCACTGCTGATACTGTGAGAGTATTCTTTTTGTAATGATTTTTCATTTGCTTATTTTAAAGCCATGCTATCATGATCACATTAGGAAATTTGCTAATTCAGTAATTGCTAATAATTAACATACTGCAGTTTGACTACCCATTTTTAGATTTACGGCCTAATTTGAAATATAAGACTCTTAAGATATGCTGGATGTTCGTAACTTGATTTTGTGTGTGAAAAGCTTCATGTAATCTGAAGATCATGACTGCTTAGACACCAAATGCAGAATGTTTTTACTTCCCCATGCTTTTTCAGAGGCATTTCTTAGCTTCTGGTGTCAATCCAGGGAGATCCAGTGTCTGACAGCCTGGGATAATATGGTTGACAGGCCATGCTGGTTTGCCACAGATGGTCTTCATTTCTCATCTCTAGGCTTTAGGTTGCTGGCAAAGGTACTTGCCTACCTCATAGTGCCTTTTTTTAGGCAGTGCCATAAGAACAAAATTCCCAGCATAAAAATATCCTCCAGAAACAAGCTCAGGGTTATGCTTCTTAATGCTAGAAGTCTAAATCAGAAACTGCACATACTTAAGCACTTCTCACCCTGGAAGATGCTGATGTCTATGCAGTCACAGAGACATGCTTCAAGGCCTCAGAGACTACCCTGGCCATGCAGGGCCTCAATGCCTTCCACACGTTCAGAACACACAATGAATGTGAAAAAAACACGGGAAGAGGTGTATATCTTCATTAAAAAAATACACTTCTAGACTGGCTAAACAGTACGACTCCCTGGAGTAACTCCAAGTCCAACTAACTGTAGAAAAGACCCCTCCTACATGTCATTGTTAGATATGTCTCTCACCATAAATCATGAAAACCACACAGCCTATGTAGGCCTATTTGACTCACTTTCAGTACAACCAAATACCTTGGTCATGGTTGACTTTAACTATGATTCCATTGATTGGATAACATATATGTGCACAAACACGCTCGCCCAAAGGTTCCTGGACTTTGTTAATACAAATGCTCTAGAGCAGATAGTCAGCACCCACACAAGGGGCTCTAACATCCTTGACATAGTGCTAACCAACATGGCGGATCACTATACCACTCCATGTGTGGGGCCCTCCCTGGTAAAGTCCTATCATAAATCAGTCTTGTTCAAAGTAACAATCATACCTGACCCACCCCCAGGAGCAAAAAGGTTAGAAAATTTCTCCAAGCAAACTATAGCCTACTGAGTGATGGCATCAGTATCTTCAGACCCCTGCCACCACTGACAGCAATGACCCCTAGACTGAGGTGTACACAAATGTCCTGTATAAACACCTATATACATTTATAGACTCAGACATACCGGAGCAGATCAAATCAAGATCCTCATGAAAAAATAAGCCACCCTGGTGGACATCCAGCATAAATAGGTTATACAGTAAGAGAAAAAAACTGCTGTCAAAAAACAAGAGGGAATGGTCCCAGCAAAGGAAGAACTCCTTCCAAAGCAGAAACAAGCAGATTAGACATCTTGTAAAGTCCTCTAAAGCTAATTATGAAAATAAATTAGTAACCCTAGCTAAGGTAAATCACAAAGCATTCTTTAGCTATGGCTGAAATCTAAAAGGGAAGACCAGCTTTCTGCCAAACTAGCTGTGGATGGGACTGCTTATACTGAAGCTGAGGACATCGCCAACCTACTAGTGGACAGGTTTGGTGAAAAATTCACCCCCTGTCCTCACCAATCAGTAGGTCATAGCCACACTCTCCAAGGTCAAAACCACAGCCTCTATGGGACTGGACAGTTTCTCAGGCTGCTTATTAAATGGTCTAAAACAGGAGTTAGCAAAACCTCTGAGCATAGTCTTCAATCTCAGTCTAAGCACTGGCTTTGTCCCAGCTGAGTGGCAAACAGCAACTGTAATCCCCTTGCACAAAGGGGGTCCCTGAACCAATCCCAGGAACTATAGACCCATAAGCCTAACCAGCCTTATCTGCAAGGCCATGGAGAGAATCATCATGGATCTTATCAACAAGTATATAGGTGACCTTCAAACTCTTGATCCATCCCAGTCTGACTTTGTTAAGGGCAGATCTTACCTACTAAACCTGGTGGACTTCTTTAAAAATGTCATCAAGGCCCTGGATGAAGGTAAAATGATTCACACTGCCTCTCATGACCTAGCCAAGGCCTTTGACCCAATCCCTCACTCAGGCGTCATTGAGAAACTCACCCAGCTGGGGATTAACCCTTATCTCACTAGGTGGGTTGACAACTGGCTCACAAACAGAACACATATAGTCAAAATTGGAGATGCCAACTCTTCTAGCAAACCTGTTACCAGTGGTATTCCACAGGGATCTGTGCTAGGCCTCCTACTGTTTGTATTTATTTTTCAGAAGTCCAGGCAAAATACATGGCCTATGGCTTATCATGTTTGCTGATGACTGCAAACTGGTTGCAATCATCGAATCCCCCAGAGATGTCAACATACTACAAAATGGGCTTACATAGACAAATGATTGGTGTCAAAGCCACGGACTTAAACTAAATGCAAAAAAATGCATTATCATCCTCCTTTGGCAAAGGAGAAACCCCTCCTAATTACAACATTAACAATATCCTCCTAAGTTCAAATCCAACGGTGGGAGATTTAGGATCGCAAATTGATAGCAACATTAATTTTGATCATCAGGTATCCACAGTGGTAATGAATGCCTTCTATGTTGCACACCTCATAAGAAGGGGTATAGCATCCAAAGTTAAGGTGGTTATAACTCCCCTGTACTCGGTTGTCATCAGACCAATAATAGAGTACAGTGTTCCTTTCTGTAGGTACCTCACCAGACATCTGCAGCAACTGGAGAGACTTCAGAGGTTTCTCACCAAGAAATTCAGGGACTACAACATGACCTACATGGACAGACTGAAGGCCCTTTCACTTTACTCAGTATTGTATAGACTGCTTAGAGGTGACTTTTGCCTGGCTTACAGAGCAGTCTCAGACCCTACCTTGATGAAGCTGCTGCACATCTGCAAATCCAATGGGACAAGATTCTATGGATCTTAACCTAGCCTGTGATATTAACAGGATATGCTGGAGAGACAGATATATCTCCCACAGGTTGCCACTCCTCTGGAACAAACTCCCATTTCATTGGAAACAGAGCTCCTCAATGACTCTATTTAAGTGTAACCTGGACAATTGGATGGGAAACCATAAATTTACACTGGGGGTTTCACCTATGCCTCTCTTAGACAGGGGCAACTGGTGCTTATCTTAGATTCAAATGCAAACATAGACTATATATCTTGGTCCATAAGGGAACAAGGGTATAGCATGGCTAGGCTTGTAGAGGCCTTAAGGCCAAAAGCCTAATGACTTCCTATGATCCTATGATCCTATGATCTCTGACTAACAAATAGTGCCAAATCCATGGTCTTAAACTCAATGCTATGAAATGCATAATTGCACCCTTTGGGAAGTCAACTATTCTGGCCAATTATCATGTTGATAATATGCCCCTAAAAGTCAATCCAGTGGTCGTGGTTCTGGGTATGCACATAGACAGTAGCCTCACCTTTGACCACCACATGGCCTTTTATGTTGTGCAACTTATAAGTAAGGGTGTAGCATCTAGGTCCAAAGAGGTCATTATCCCATTGTACTCTGCCCTTTTTTGACCAAATCATAAAGCACAATACTTCCTTCAGTATGTACCTGACTAAGCATATGCAACAACTAGAGCAAACTCAGAGGTTCCTTACAAAAAGAATACAAGGCATAACAAACCTGCTTTATGCACAGTGCCTTATAGCCCTTTCCCTCCACTCAGTCTCCTATAGATTGTTGACTGGTAATCTATTCCTAGCTTAAAAGGCATCTGCAAACCCCACACTTATGGATCTCCTGCATATTCTTAAGTCAAACAGTACAGAGATACAAGGTCTAGGGACCTGAATTTTGTCTGTGGCTTAAACAGAACATGATGAAGAGACAGATATATGTCCCAGAGGCTGCCCATCCTATGGAACAGGCTTCTCATCTATGTGAAGCTAAATTCATCTATTTCCCAGTTTGAGGGCAACCTAGACCAGTGGCTGGGGCTTAGGAAATTTACACTGGAGCTGGCACCCATTTCTGTTATGAACAGCTTATACACACCTGCTACTCAATATCCTGTTTGGATACAGGGCATCATTATTCTTTCAGCCTCTTGGGTCATTAGCCTAGTAACAATCTATGAAGCTCTTTATCTATGAGTAGGATGGAGGTGGAAAAGGTTTCAGGTACCCATGTTTTATGCATACACACACACACCCACATATATATATATATATATATATATATATATATATATATATATATGTGTGTGTGTGTGTGTGTGTGTGTGTGTGTGTGTGTGTGTGTGTGTGTGTGTGTGTGTATTTATAGAGATTGACAAATAGATATTAAGAGAAGGTAAGCTGGGGATGGTACTAAGGATCTTAAGAGGAAGGTAAGAATGTTAGGATAGGTAGCAAGGACACAGAAACAAATACAGAAGACAGAAAAATCTGGCAGGGAATTGCTGACACAGTCATGAATGGTAATGACAATGGAGAAGGAAGCTTTAGACAAACAAAGAAAAGACAATGCTGATAGGGAGGATTGGACAAACAGCAGTGGACATAGACACAAAACGGAGGGAAACACTGGAATGGAGGATAGGATGGGATGTGCATGTTGCACTTCATGCCAGACATGACCTAAAGGGACCTTATTCCCTGCACTGGGCTCTCTTACCACTAGGCCCTGGCTTTGATGTTAATGCCAGTGTGAGGTATAGAGTCAACATAAAGATCTAGCCAGCCACTTTGGGCATCTGTCCACCTATTTATAAGGCCCTCCACCATTTTCTCCAGCTGCCACCATGTGACATACAAGTTGCCTCCACTCTCACTATTTCTGGCAGGTGCTACTGTAGCTTCTTTCTCAGCAGACAGTGGCAGATGCAGGTTCTGCCAGGAGTGTTGAGGTAACAGCAGCAGCATCTGTGGTCACTGATAGCTGTGGTGTTGCTGACAGTGGTGTAGAGGCCACCAGCTGTGGGGGCAACAAGCCTGTACTGTGGCAGGGATGCTGGTCTGGATGCTGCTGCATATAAATGTAAAATAAGTAGAGAGAAACAAAATAATAAACAAATAAATATTTATAATGAAAGGCACAGTGAGAAAGATGGTGGGGAGAGAAAAGTACAAACACAGTGAAAAAATGAAGGTAAACCATAACCTAAGTCTAACTGTTTTACATGTACTATAATGCATTGCTCATGAAACACCCACCCATTGTAATAATTATTTATTTATTTTATTTGTTTAACATTTGTTGACTGGGAAAGTCCAAATAGGACAGAGTCTATTTCCAGCAGTGGCCTGGGGAGAAATGCTCCAGATACATGTCTTTGGAATGATGATGTGGTAAGATACAAGCCATAGGGGACTTAAACCAACAAAGTTCAGAACCTGCAACTTCAAATGCAATACAGTTACATGCTGAGCTACATCAGCAGTCTATGAAATGCCGCAGTGAAATAAACACTAATAGTGTCTGTCAAACACTTGAAGAATGAAAAGTCTACCAGGGGGACTTAACCCACTTCTTGCATTATAGTACAATAGCAGCACCTTAACAAGTTGAGCTATGTGCATAGGCCATGGAAGCATGCAACCACTGATATATGTCTAAACAACTCCATAATGCTCCTGTTCAATATTTTTTGTGTCTCCATTGCTTCATATCTTCCCATCCTTACTCCAGAGCTTTCACCCATTTCAGGGTCTGCCAGCTCCTCCTTCTATCTCTGCACTGATTCTGGTCCAGAGCCACCGGGGGGGGGGGTATTTCTTTATTATTATGATCTACCCCTGTTTCTGTTGTTTCCTCTCCCCTCATCTTGGAAAGTTGTCCAAAGGCTACTCCTCTCTATGGATTACACTTCTACTGAGGGAGTGCTGAGATGAACATCCCTCCCCTAAGGGATAGACATGCCCATCCCTCCATGCCAGCATCCTAGATTCTTGAGCTGCTAATTGAACCTGGGTCACCTGGGCCATAGTTAGGGCTTTGTCACTCTGCACAACAGTGCTGACCATGCTTCCATTCAATATTGAATGGGAAACTAAAGTTCCAGTACTCTAGACAGCAAGGCCTAACACTTATCTCACTTTAAGCTGAACACTCCCTATATGGGCAGTTGTGTTTTTGCAAATAACAGGTAAAATCACAAATGACCCCAAGTGGTTGGGCAGAAAATATTTCCTAATATACCTATTGCATTTGCAACAACCTATTAGCCTAACATTTTAAATACCATAATGTTACAGTACAGATACTAAACAACTGACAGTGTTCAACATAATTTGTTTGTACTGTAGCAATTTATATACAGTGTACCACACTACTGACAAATCATATATATCTAAACATAAAGTTCTACTCTGGAAATTTGATAATGTAGCAGTCTTGAGAAACCCCATACCAACCCTGACTATTGATATGACTAATGGCAGTACTGCTAACATGTAAAGCTACACTACTTGTTACAGGTGTATTCACCCTAAGGTGCTCATGCCTGCTCTTGTGCAGCAGCACATTCTCTGTAATCAGGACTATAAAGAAAGAAATTGGTCTGTTAGACATTTGCATTGCAGACGGTGGCAGTTTGCACATGGAGGGGTATGCCATGCTTACTTACAGTACATAGTTGGTCACTGCTCCGTCATGTCAGCCTCCCATCAGCCCAGGAGGTTAGGATCATTCATTTTCATATTATTATAATGGAGGCAGCATTGCTCAACATTTCTTGGGATACCACTGGGACATGTCATGTCTTGTGCCATGCTGTTCCAGACCTCTGCCTTAAATTGGAGACCTTGGTAGCTTTTCTCAAGTAGCCTTGGCCTAAAATGCTGGTGGATAAAGTAGAGGAAGACTTTGGAATCCTTGGGTACCACCTTTGGTATCTGAACTGTTTACCTGAATCCATACTTACCACACTAATAATTTACAGAGGAAAATGGATGAAATGTTGTGGTCACACCCATTTTCATGTATGTCCAGTGTTCTGCAATGGGGGGGGGGTCAGCTTATTTGCATGACAATAGTGGAAAAGCCCAATATAAGTAATGCATGACAGTGTTTTAACATAGCAGTTTTGGCTATGAGACATGGCAGCTGAGCTTCTGGGTATATAGTGGTTGTGGTCTATCTGTTACAGTGACTCCTCTCTCAGATATCCCCCTAGGGCCATAAAATGAACCATGCATATACACTACAGCCTACAGATGCCCAGACATGCATACAGTTCTGCATAGAAGATAGTGTAAAAGTTAGCCAAGGTGTACATTGTGAAAACTGAGTGATTCAGAAACTTGTACGGATTGAGTCCTTATCTGCATAATCAGCATGATCAGACACCTGAATAAGCATGAGAGAAACCACTGCTTCTTATTACGCTATGGAAAGAACTGTGGAGCAGTACTGCTGTGACTGATTTCAAGGCATCATTTGCTTACAACACTTGTTTAACCTCTGAGTTGGTAACTCCAAACTGCTATAGCTTCACATAGTTAACTACTGGTCTTTCTTACCTGCTTTGTTCATATGCTTATTCTAAAGCTCAAACACAACTTTTAAGGGGGTCACAGCAGAACTGTACTAAGTAAATAATATTTTCACAGTTCCACTAGCATAAATTCCAGGAATCTGTTGTAGTTAATTTCATGTTGCGCACATAGCTCCAAGGCACACTGCTAGTATGTTTAAGAATCATTCAGCCATCTTGATTTGCCTTATTTCCATAGAAAAGGATGCTCGTTTTATTAATATTCCTTATTACCATGTCATTATAAGGCCATTAGCATATATCATGCCCATCTATACTGCTTATCAATTAAGCCCCATGGTATGTGCATCTCTGAACCCCACACACTCTGCTCGTGGTCGCTCAACATGTAAGTTTGCTTATTGCAATGCGGCAAAGTCTGCTTTCTATCTCTCCCACCACTGAAAAACATGTAATCTACTAATATCATTAATATGTTTACATTTATAGATGTGATATGTAAAGTGTCGTTTCCTTTTTTCTTATCTTTTATGTTTCCAGTTTTAGTCTTTCTTTTATATGTGCAAATGCATTTTATTCTTGAAGTTCCTCCTCTAACCTGTGGTCAGCTTTGACTTTCTTCCTCTATAGATTCCTTCGTCTGCAAAACAGTGTAACAGTTTTGTAAATTTTCAGTATTATCAGAATTGTTAGTGCTTATATTTTGATGTTCTCCACCTATTTCCTACTCTTCCTTTGTTGTCCCATCAGAAATGCTTTCTTTATTATCATTTTGTAAAACAGTATTTTAATTTTCTAAATAAATATTGCCTTTGTTAACATCACATGCAACAATCACTCTTTCCTTAATATTTTCATTACAGTCTGTATAGAAATATACCTTTTTATTATATTTATAATGTTTAGACACATAATCTTAAAAAGAAAGTAATTTTCCCCACATTGTCCACATGTACTTTCAGAAAATGTGCTATCAAATGTTGGTCTGAGTCCCCCCTGAAAAAAAAAGTTTATTCCCACAAATTAATGAACCAAAATTTATAACACTTGGTATGTGATTAATTTTTTTCACTTTTACCTTTTAAAGTCACAAAGGAGTCTCATACCCAGTTGAAACAACGTTATTGTAATTTTCCTTTTTTTTATTTCTGCAATTGAGTTATAAACACATTTAATGATTCATCAACTCTCCTTTTTCAGCATCTGTGCTGAACCATATAGTTACTTGTTTTCCCTCTTTGTAAATTTTGATGTTGAAAAATATATTTATTTCATTGATATTCATTGGCCTTCACTTCACATCCCTTCATAAATATTTCAGATCCAGAAATGTCTTAAACATATCTCAAAAGAGTTCCATACCCAGAAACTAATATAAAATAACAGGAAATAATGTATTTTATTTTAGCAAAAATACTTAGAATTGATAGATGAAAGTATAAACTATATTATTAGTAACTTTGCTGAACTTAGGAAAGTTTTTTTCCTGTCAAATTATAAAGGAGAATATATCATTTGTGGAGATGAGCACTTCGAAGACTTCTCATTCTGACATCTTGTGACATCTGCTCTACAAGAACTCTCACTAAAATGGATGATTTTTAAGGAGAATTTACAAAACCTCAAGGAAAATTGTCAGAAACAAACAGATTCTCTCAAGGAACTTATACAGCAGCATCAATCCAGAATAACACACTTAGAAGCATCCCTGAAGGATCTTGATGAAAGACTGAAGGAAGAAGAAAGCCAGAAAGATTTTCTCATCAAACAAAACATTTGGCTTCTCAATAAAGTGGATGACCTGGAAATCAGGGAGAGAATGTCAAATATTAGGATTTTTGGCATCCCTGAGAGAGCTGAAGGAGAAGATATAATTTCTTTCCTGAATACCTGGATTCCAGAGATTTTAGATTTAAAGGAAGGTCTGTCCTTTGGTATTGAAAGGGCTCATAGAGCTTTAGGAAAGCCAGTGTCAACATCCTCCTCTACTCCTCCCAGATCAATAGTCATAAAGTTTCTATCTTATTTGGACAAGGAGTTTGTCCTAAAATCTGCCTGGAGGAAAAGTTCATTAAAATGTAATCAAAACCCAGTTAGGTTTGATAATGACTATTCTACCAGGGTTTTGGAACAGAGGAAAAAAGCTTGGCCTTTAATAAAACTATTAAAGCAAAATAACATCAAAACTCAGCTTGTCTTTTCTGCCAGAATAAAAATTCTATATCAGAATAAAATGAGATTATTTAATGCCCTAGAGGAAGCCGCTGCCTTTATTAAAAACAATAACATTATTTCCTTACCTGAAGATTCAGAATGGGCATCTGCATCTCTGAAGAGAGTTACTGATAAATCTTCTTAGACTGATGTTAAAAAGAAAAAAAAAACAAAAAAACGAGTCAAAGATTGTTGTTCCCTCTAAATTTCTCAAAGCATCTACTGCAACTGGACTTTAATTTGTTTTATACTTGCTAAATCTTCAAGTAATGTATGCCATGACAATATTTTTCTTATTGCTTTTCTTTCTCTTTTTGCTTTTTCATTTCTATACCTTTTTTTTTGTTCATATACAAATTAAATAACTGTTTATGCTTTTAGTATATTAGTATAATATTACTGGTTTATTGAGTGATTATAGTTGAACAGTAAGCTATCTTTGCTTTTATGACCTTAGGGTGACATGTTTTATTTCAAATAATATATAGCCCTTTGCCCTACTAAATGTTCTGAGTTATTACACAGGCATAGTCACTGCTTAGATTATTTATAAAAAACTGTTTTGGATACATGGGATAACAGGGCATATCTATGATTTAGTATATATTAACTAGTTTTTTTTTATATTTATAACTTCTGATTGTTTCAGAATATATATTGGTACTTGTGTGAACAAAAAGCTGTTTACTGGCTTTTGACATAAATTGGGTCTCTCTCAGACAGTTATATGCTTGTATGTTTTATGGCACAAGATTTTTAAATGGTTACAAGTTATGTTTCTTGTAGAGTTTAATGTTAAAGTGAAACTTTCTTACTTAACTCATGACATCATGCATTCTATGCATGCAGATCAGATTACATCTAATGTGTATATGCAAGCCTAATTGTGAATGTCAAATCTCTGATTGGTTAATTTAGCAATAACCCATGCCTGGGTGTGGGTAATGCTGGATTTACCACACCCAGGCATGGTTGGTGTGGTTTGATCAGGAGGGCGAAGCCCGAGTGGCCAAACAATGACAACCGTGGGTAAATCCAGCATTACCCACACCCAGAAGTGGGTTATTGCTATTATACAATGACATTATTTAAAAACAAAAAATACTTACTTTTCTTAAATAATGGCATTGTATAATGCCTCTGTGCTGCCCTTCTGCAGCTGTCTGGTATTCTGAGGCAATTCTGATATACTGCGCATGCGTACGCTTACGCAGTACATCAGAGCTGTGGGTGGAAGCAACGGAGAAAGCAAGATCTCCGTTGCTTTTTACAAAGTGTCTCACTAGGTTAAAGTAGTTTAACATAGCGAGACAGCTTTAACAAAAGCAAAAAGCAACTGAGAAAGGAAGATCTCCGTTACTTTTATAAAGCTGTCTCACTATGTTAAACTCCTTTAACATAGCAAGACAGTTTCTAAAAAGCAACGGAGATCTTGCGTTCTCCGTTGCTGTAAAAAAAAAAAAAAAGACTTATACTAATGTAAAAAGTCCAGGCGACGGACCTTCTTCCATTAGTATAAGTCTGATTTACAAAGTACATGCTGACCAATCAGCATGCACTTTTTGGAATATAAATGGGGGGGTCGTTGTATAATAGAGCATAGTAGGCTTCACTGTCTGCAAACATATTCATGGTTCCCTTTTAAAATAGTGACTATATTTTGTAATCAAATATACACAGAAATGTTATTTTTTCTTGTAAACAGTTAATTATTGCCACTATTTCTAGTGAATATATTGGAGTTTTTTTATAAATAGATCTTTAGAAATGACTTTCCTATGCAGTTAGCAAGTGTTTAGTATAGGCTTATATATTTACAGGAAATGAGTGGAGGAGCTCCCTGGTCAGCCTCAGTAAGAAGTTGAGATCTCTTATAAGATCCTCCAAAGCTAGCTACTAAAACAAAATCACCACTAATTCTGAGGACAACCACAAAGCATTTTATAGCTATGTCAAGAATCTCAAGGACAACTCCCTGATCTGCTCTGCATTACAGCACAACGGCACGAAAATTACTGAACCAACTGATATTGCCAACATCCTGGCAGATAGGCTCAATGCTAACTCCCCCCCCTCACCCCCTAAAGGGCTCATATCTATACAGTCCCTGTAATCACAACTACGCAGGTAAAAGCTGCACTGTATAAAGCCAAAAACACAACATCCATGGGACTGGACAACATCCCAGGCTGCATTTTACACAAATTTCAGAATGAACTGGCTCCCCACCTAAGCACCATGTTCAATAATAGCCTTGCATCAGGCTTTCTGCCCACTGAATGGTGCACAGCAACAGTTATCCCACTCCACAAAGGGGGAGCCACCACTGATCCTGGGAACAATCGCCATATTAGCCTGACGAGCCTGGTCTACAAGGCCATGGAACGTATTATCATGGAACTCATAAAAAAAGACATTGGTAACCTCCAAACTCTGGATCCCACCCAGTTCAGGTTTGTGAAAGGCAGATCATGCCTCCTGAACCGGATTGACTTCTTTGAGGCAGTCACCAAAGCCGTAGATGAGGGTAAGGTGGTTCACACAGCCTATCTCAATCTCGCCAAGGCTTTTGACACCATCCCCCATTCTGGAATTATAGCTAAACTCACTAAACTAGGTATAAATCCCTACATCACAAGATGGGTTGCCAACTGGCTCACTGACAGAACCCACACTGTAAAAGTTGCAGACTCCAAATATGACCTCAAACCAGTGACAAGTGGAGCACCACAGGGTTCAGCCCTGGGACCTCTCCTGTTTGGTATCTACTTCTCTGAAGTACAGGCTAACACAGAAGGCCTCTGGCTAATGAAGTTCGCAAATGACTGCAAACTAGGAGCCATAATCAAATCCCCAAATGATGTGGACATCCTACAGAAGTGCCTCACTGAGACAGATGCCTGGTGTCAGAGCCATGGCCTCAAGCTCAATGCCAAAAAGTGCAGTGTCATCCCCTTTGGTAAAAACTCTGTACCCATGAACTACCACATAGGCAGCACTTAACACCGAATGTGTGATAAGAGACCTTGGGACCCAGGTGGACAGTAGTCTCTCCTTTGATAGTCACATCACCACAGTAGTCAGGAAGTCCTTCTATGTGGCACACCTCATCATAAAAGGGTTCTCATCCAGGAAAAAAGAGGTAATTGTTCCCCTCTACTCGACACTCATTAGGCCCATTATAGAGTACAACGCCCCTTTTGGAATGTACCTCACAAGACATCTGCAGCAGCTGGAAAGGCCACAGAAGTACCTCAAAAAGAGGATTACTGACCTCAAACAAATGCCCTGTACTGCTGACTGTCTCAAAAAACTCCAGCTTTACTCCGTAGCATATCGCTTACTCCGAGTTGATCTCTGCCTAACATATAAAGCTATGTCAAACCCAGAGCTGTTGGGCATGCTACACCTAAAGAAATCCCAATTCCTCTGAGCTACACACTCTAGGGACCTAAACCCTGTCACCACAAAAAACAGGACATGCTGGAGGATAGATTCTTGTCCCAAAGACTTCCCATACTCTGGAACAGGCTACCCATCTATGTCAAGCAAAGTTCTTCATTAGCACTCTTCAAGAAAAATCTTGATGAATGGATGGGAAATAGGAAATACACCCCAGGGATCACATCTGTGTCTCTACTCGACAGTGGCACAGGCAAATAACTTTCTTGGGTGGTGTAAGCCAGGGAACGTTGTTGGCTAGGTTTACTATCAGGAAGAGTATTATGTATACAGGATTTGATTAATACACGTTCCTTTATTAGTTGTTATCTTTAAAGCATTCTGATATGGATTTAACTTTGATATCCTAAAATACTAATGGCTTAAACAACCCATATAAGACAGCCAACCTATTAAGGTATCTTAAACTAAACAAGGCTCAAGTAGTTTTTCTTCAAGAGACACATTTTAAAATAAATCACACATTTATGTGGGACCCTAAGGAATATACAATACTTGCTCAATCTTCTTATAAAAATAAGACCAGAGGAGTAACAATTCTATGGAAAAAGACTTTCTTAAATCCCCAAATCATTTACAAACATGTATATAATGATGGACTCATGGCCTTAGTTATACTTATGTTTAATAATAGAATTTGGACCCTGGTTAATTTATACTGGTTTCTGGGTATGGGGGTTGGACTAGCTAAGAAACACTTAGACTTTATTATAAATACTTCTAAAGGTAATATTATACTAGGAGGTGATTTCAATTGTATCACAGATATTACAGAAACTACCAATAGGAAATCTCCTACGTGGTGGAGGTGCTGCTGTAGCATTGTCGCCTCATAGCAAGACGTTGTCCCGTTCGATTCTCAGCTAGAGCGTCTTCTGTATGGAGGCATACATGAATGGGACGTGCCTTCGTTGAAGGTTGTGCATCAGGGCTGGTAACCCGGTACGTAAATATCCACTACCAATCATTAGCAGACCGGAGTTCCGCTGTGGCGACCCCTCACCAGGAAAAGACGAAAGACACAAACAAACTAATAGGAAATCTCCTAGACTATTGTCCTCAGCCAAACAGTTAAAAACTGGACAGAAATGCTTAGATTAAAAGATACCTTTAATTCTTTGGAACCAAATTCTTTACTATTCTCACACCAGGACTATAGACATGGTAACCAAACTAGAATATAAAAAATGTATATCTCACAAGATCTTTATTCTAAGATCTTGAATTTTTCAACACAAACTTGTCCCTTTTCAGATCATAATTCCCTGTTGTTAAAAATACACTTGGAATTTAATCAATTAGTTATTACTTCAAGAAATTTTTCATATATCACAAAAATTAAAGACTTTAAATCTTGGATAACTTCTGAACTTAATCTTTTCTTAGAGATTAATTATAAACCTGAAGCAAACATAATTATGGTTTGTGATTTTCTTAAGGCCTATCTATATGGTAAAACCATTAGCTGGTACAAAAATAAAATTAAAGAATGGGATTCAGAGTTACAGCAACTCCAAAATTAAATAATATATCTTAAATCTAATAAAAACTTAATTGCTACAGATAATAAGAGGAAAATAGAAGAAGCAAATAAGAAATACAATGAAATATTATCCCATAAAACTAATTTAGCTATGGAAAAACTGAAATTAAATTCTTATGCTACCTCTCATAAACATCTTTGTAACCTATTTATGAATGTCAAGATACAATCACAAATTAATGACATTGATAGTATCTTTTATGAAGGGAAACTGAAAAATGTCTCAGACATAGGGGACATTCTGGAGGCTTTTAATTATCATTATGCAGAGCATGATAAGGAAAAAATTAGTACAAATGAATGTGAGAAGTTAGAGAATATAGTTCCCAACATAACAAGAATTCATGAGGAACTTAAGTTAGAGCTACAAAAACCTATTTCTCAAAAAGAAATTATAGATGGGATTAAAGGAAGTAAGTCTAATAAAGCACCTGGAATAGATGGCTTAATTACAGAAATTTATAGATTGTTCCCTTCTTCTGTAATCTCTCTCCTACATAAAACCTTTCTTGAAGTTGAAACATAAGCAAATATTCCTCCTTTTTGGAGATATTATCTAATTGTCCCTATATTAAAAGAGAATAAGGACCCTAATCATTGCAACTCATATAGATCAATTTATTTGTTGAATAATGATTATAAACTATTTATGTCAATTATGGTCAATAGATTGAAAATACCCATATCTAAAATAATTAATGAAGACCAAACTGGTTTCATACATAAAAAGCATACACAGGATAATATTAAAAGAGTTAAAATTAAAATATTAAAATTAAAATATTAAAAATATTAAAAATATTATAACTCTGATAGATTACCTCAATAGAGGAAACCATGAAACATTGATAATAGGTCTAGATATTCAAAATGCCTTTGAATCCTTAAATTGGTGTGATTTATTTAAAGTCTTACGGTTATTTGATTCCTCCCCCCTTTTTAATAACAATGATAAGGGAAAATCTATGAACATAATCTAGCATATGTCAAATTAGGTTCCTTTACTTCCAAAGCAATCCAAATCACTAGAGGTACTAGACAAGGATGTCCGATGTCCCTTAGCCTATTTGCTCTGGCCATAGAAATACTTGCCATTTTAATATGTAATAACTCAAAGATAAGAGGTATAAATATATATGACCAATATATTTCTAAAATAATGATGTTTGCTGATGATGTCTTACTTACCTTACCCAACTCTAAGAAAGTGTTAGGTGAAGTGGATATAGTAACAACAAATTTCCAAAAAATAACAAGACTCTCCTTTAACATATCTAAATCAAAATATTTATCATTAAATAAAAAAGAACATACAGGTTCCAGTTAATCATATTATTGGAAACCTAGTTTCAAGTCTAGACTATTTAGGAATAGTCTTAGGGAAGAATATAGAGGGAACCTTACAGCTTAACTATGCTAAAGCCATAGACTTAATCAATACATTAATAAGCAAATAGAATAATTTGTTTATAACATTTGATGATAGGTTACAATTGATAAAAATGGTTTTGTTACCTAAAATATTCTATATAGCACAAGCCCTTATACTTCCACGAGGAAAGAAAATCCTTAAAGAAATCACTTCAACTCTTATGAAATTCCTATGGTACCCCAAAATAAATAGAGTGGCATATTCTCATCATATTAGAAAATGGGAACAAATGGGTTAAAATTCCAGAGATTGAAACTTATATAAAGGCATCTATAACTAAAATAGTGATGAATTGGATAAATCCTAGATAGTCTTCCAAATGGAAACAGTTACACTCCATTATACTAATGAATGAAAATTGTTTATCAAAGAATGCTTTGGTAACTGACAAAGATAACAAGATATGGCACTATTTAACTTTAAATTTACAGTATAGTACAACAAAATTAACTAAACTAACACTAATAAACAATATTTTTTGATGTGTTTAGAAAATTCATTAACACAAATGTAGATATAAAAATGTGGTATAGATCTTTAATACCATTTACTATTACAAGGGATTTCCCTGATAAAACACATAGAGAGATTTTTGGTTTATGGGAAAATAATAACCTATTCTGTTGGTTGCAGTGTATTGAAAATCAACAAGCTTTGAACACACAAAATACATTGTCAACTTATGGCCTAACCTCTAATGATTGGTTGGTTTTTCAGAGTGTCACAGCATACACTAAGGATCTGTGTAGAATAATACACAACTCATCCTCCAAAACCATACCAACAATTATAAACTGGGTTTTTGGAATTCTATATAATAATATCAATGTTAAGAATTAATTATACTATCTATATAACACTTTAATTGTCTATAAGACAGCTCCTAAAGATTATTACTGGCAATATCTAACTAAAGGGTTTCAAGTATCATTATCAATGGAAGATAAAACAAACATTTTATTTTCAGTTAAATTAACTTCTTACTCACAATTCTGGAGGATTTTTCATTGGAAATTTCTACATAGATCCTTTTTGACACCTGAGAAACTCTCAAAAATGAACCCTTCAAACAGCAAGTTATGTTGGAGATGTCATCTGTCCACTAATGCTGACTGGTCTCATATTTTTATGACTGTACTAATATTAAACCATATTGGAATGAGATTAACAAATTTCCGCAAGCTGTCTATATTGATATATTTGGTTTGACAAAGTCTTTAATTTTATTGAATGTTGTTAATAGTAATAATATGAAGAAAGATGACCTGCATTTGTTGTGGACAATGTTAGCAATAGCCAGAAAATGTATAACTATAAGATGGAACTCTAATGTAGCACCCACAATGGAGGAATTCCTATCATCACTGAAGAAATGCATACTAATGGAGAAAAGAAGTAAAGAGTTAAAAACTTTTCCTAAGCCACTGGTTATTAGTCCGTGGAGGAAAGTTTTGAATTTGATTGATACCCTACAGATGGAACCAAACTCTTCCTAACTATCATAGTTTATCTATATTAACTTATTATTTAACTACAAATGTTTTTATCTGAATCCTTTTTGTCAGGCTGAATAAAAATACTGTAAATAATTATTAAATGTTATGAATGTATTAAATTATTGTGTTATTTCATCAAAATAAAAATAATTTGAGTAAAAAAAAAGATTTGGACTTTATCCATACTGTGGGCTCTAGTCTTGGTTTTCATAATTCTTCTTCATGTTTATCCTTTTCTGCTATTGCTGCTCCATATGCCCTCCTAGCCACATTAGGACTCTGTTGATTCTTGTGTTTCATTATTTGTAAGAATATCCTCATTGGTTACTATTCCCACTGTCTCCAATGAAGTACCACTCTCCTGCAACTCATCCTGCACTCTTTCTACAATATCTTCCTAAGAAAGAGCTAAAATGTTTGCTAATTCATCTTGCATAATAAATTGCCAAAGATTTTATTTATTTATTTATTTCAAGTAAACCACTTGACTGCATGATTGTAACTACCATCTCCAGTAATTAAGAATACATCAAATTATCAGTCTCTTCATGTTCTCCTAGCTCTGCTTATTAATCTGTATCAACAACAAAATTAACATACACTTTTTCTTGCTGTACAATGCTACATATGACCTGTACCATTTTTCCAGAACCATCTGTACCAGAAACTGAAAAGAGTAGGGGGCACTTATTTAATAAAAATATACAAAATATGCATTCAAAAATATATGTACACTCAAATAAATACACTTATACAAAAAAATCCAAAAAGAAAACAAAGCAGCAATTAATTCACAATATAATAATGGTATGAAAACCAAGAAGAATTTCATTACCACAGTATCTCTTGGATTCTTATCCTTTTGCCATAACCATTTTAAATGCCCTTAATATAAGTGCACAGTCCCATAATTTATTATATAAGAGATCATCATGTCTAGCAAGCCAGTAGATCCATAAGGCACTTACAATCAGTTTTCCATAAGAATCATGCTGTTATTTATATCTAATGTCCTAATGACCATATTGAAGCAATAGACTCCCCATGTTATCCAAATTATATATTTCATATACGTTTCCAAAATATTTGAGCTCCTTGATACATAAATAAGGCATGTTCATAAGATTACTCTTTTTGACAAATGCAACACAGTTTTTTTGGGAAACACTTTATATTACATTTATCTTTTTACCAGTAGTTTTCCCAGCATCATTCTCCATAAAAAAATGAATTTCCCATATATATTTAAATGTATCTTGTCATTCTTTAATACTGTCTAATTTAAACCATGGACTTTCATAATGAAATGTATCCACGATGGATTCATACCACAGTTTCTATCTTAGAAATTCTGTAAGATAAAGAATTTTCCACAGTTGTGTTTCATTAACATATTCTTTTAGTAAAAAATATGTAAATATTTTTTTCTGTCCTTGTAGTAGACTATTCCATACCTATGTATTATTCTTCATAAAATATATGCAATAAAATCATTTGTTCTATTATATAATTTCACAAGCATATAATGGAGATATAAATGAGCTAAATAAACTATGGAATTAATCAACAATAAACCTCCATATTCTGTTTAAAATTTAAAATGTTTCTCTTGATTGGAGTCAACCTATTACCCCAAATAAACTAAAAAGAAGCTGTAATAATATTTTCCTTATTTTTCAGAAAAGGAAAATGCTACCAAATAAATTTTATTTACCCAAAATGCATGATTACAAAACATATTCTTTCTTTTTGAAATGATAATTTAAACATTTCCATTTTTGAAGTATGCCTTTGATGTCCTCAAGGAATGAATCCCATTCCTGTTGCACAATTACTTCATTTCCAAATTTTATTTCAAATATAGTTAGTTCTTGTTGTGAGAATTGTATACCTATAAAACTTGATACAGAACCAAAATATTTGCATTTATCTAAGTTAAAAAATAACCATACTTCTGGCTGATCTCCACAAAATCTTTGTTGAAGCCAAAGTGTAGACTTAAATAAAAGACAAAAATTGCATACTCTAAACACAGAGTGAAAAATCCTGATCAATTGGGAATCTGTACATCACATATTTTACTGGTAGGTTCTTCTAGTATAGTTGACACACTCCAGGATTTAATAAAATCTGTATAGGCACAGTATAGAACCTACATGGAATGTATCCATATACACGGCCAAAGTTCCCCCTTGGCAGTGTGCTATGCACATTAATGATGGTGTGCTGCCAAGGGAGAACCCAGGAACATGGATATTGAATCAGTGTAGGTATAGGTGTATCAGCTACCCATAGATGAAGATGAGTGTGAGGCTCCTTGTAATGATCCCCATTACTGTTGTAATGTTGTGAAGTGTGTCAACTGTATAATATGTCAGTTTTATGACGTGTTATGTTTATAGTAATTAGTGTAATATTTTATTTTTATTTATTTATTTTTTTTACTGCGTGTTTGTGTGGTGTGGCGCACAGAGCAGCAATGCGAAGCTGTGCTCATATATAGACACCTGCCAGACATTTAAAAATAGAAACCAAATGTAATTAATTGTCAGAATTACATTTTTATTGTTATTTATTTATTTATTTTTATTTGCCGTTTGCACGGTGTGGAGCGCAGCAGAGCTCCAACATATATGGTCGATACCTGCCAGACATCTAAAAATAAAAACCAGATACAATTAATTATTTATTTTTAGTTGTGTTTAAGTGTGTTTGCGTGGCACAGCATGGCACTCAGCAACACTAAGAAGTAGCCTAGTATTATATGTGAAGGCATACTAGTTTTCATAACATTCAACTAGCTACATGAATAGAGTAATGGTATTATGTGTAGTAGATCCTGGGTTTGAATCCATAACAAGCAGAATATGAATCTACTAATTTCTATTAATTTTATGGCACTATTGTGAATTTTTGGCACTGCTGTGCTCTGTTAAGGCCTGCTTATTCATGCTAATCAGTGCATAAACATGTTAATGGCTGCCAATGTTTGCCTGGTGCTAAGCTTCACTAAAACCATGTTTCTGTGAGTTTTCATGCTGCTTGGTTTTGCTTGGCTAGTTTACAAGCTGCTAAGTGATGCAGAGCTTTTTTAAATGTTGCTGAACGACATGTTAGGGTGGGAAAACAGCCTATATTAAGCCTAGTAGGTGGGAATTCTGCAACGGTAATTGGAGTTCAATCAACTGTTGGTATGGCTGGCTGTGTTGGCAAAGGTGTGCATTATTGGAGGCAGAAATGGGGCATTCAGGAGTCCAGGGTCATGGTCGGGCTCCTTGTACAAAACCATGAACCTCACCTGATGCAGGGCAGATTCCAGGGCTCAGAGTGTAAGATGAAGGCTTGGGACCATTTGGCCAGGGAACTCACCAGTGGTACTGGTATCCCCCAGACAGGTAAGCAGTGTCATCACCATTATGATTACCTGAAAAGGAGAAAGAGGGGAACCTTAGACTCCTGGGTCCAAGAGGCAAGGGCAGGGAATGCCCCACAAATATATAAGTCGTATTTCTTCTGTTTTACCAATATGCAAGCTGAATGTCTGCAAAACTGGTATGCATAGTGATGTGCTTCTCTCCCAACAGCTGCAGCTGAGAAGGCTCACAATGTCTAGTCCCATGCTGGATGCCTACCCAGGTTGCACCGTGAGTGGTAAGTACAGATGTAGTATACCAACTGTATTGCAATAAGCAAGAAAGTGTAAAACATTTACTGCAATAAAGTATACATAAGACAAAATGTAGTGCAATACATGAGCAATTAGAGACATAGAGCTGTAGTGTAATAAATGAGCAATAAGAACTGTATTTCAATAAAGCAACAAGGATACCAGTAGCAGTAAGCAAAATATGTTCATAGGTTCATAGGTTCATAAGTGTGTACTAGGCTAATGTCCCTGAGGCCTTTACAAGCCTAGCCATAGGATTACCCTGGCATAGTGCCACCCGACCTTAGTTCACAGTGCCTCTGTCAAGTAGAGCAACTGGAGTTATCCTCAGGGTGAATTTTTTGTTTTCCATCCTCTCATCAAGATTTCTTTTGAAGAGGGTCAGGGAGGTACTCTGACTGACATGTATGGAAAGTCTATTCCATAGCATGGGCAGTCTCTGAGTTATGAACCTGTCCCTCCAACATGTTCTGTTAATTGTGGTAATGAGGTTGAGGTCTTTGGAGCATGTGGTGCAGAGGGATTGGGATTTCTTTAGATGTGGCATTTCTAACAAACCTGGGTCAGACATGGCTTTGTAAGTCAAGCAGAGATCGCCTCTAAGTAGGCAATATGAGACAGAATAGCTGGAGGTTTTTGAGTCTGTCTATATAGGACAAGTGTTTAAGGCCTAGGATCCTCTTTGTGAGGTACTTTGCAATCTCTTCAGTTGTTACAGGTGTCTAGTGAGGTACAAGCCAAATGGGGCATTATACTTGATGATTGGCCTAATGAGGGAAGAGTAGAGGGAGAAAATTACCTCTTTCTTCCTGGATGCAAAATCTTTAGTAATGAAATGTGCCAAATAGAAGGACTTTCTGACCACAGTGGCAATGTGGTGATCAAAAGAGAGGTTGCTGTCAGCCTGTGTTCCCAGATCTCCTATAACACCTTCTGTGTTCAGTGGTCTACCATCAATGTGGTAATTCATGGGAACTGGGTTTTTCCCAAAGGGGATGATGACATATTTTTGGCATTGAGCTTAAGGCCATGATTGTGAGACCAGTTGTTGGTTTTAGTAAGGCCATTCTGTAGGATGTCAACATCACTTGAGGAGTTAATAATAGCTCCCAACTTGCAATTGTCTGTAAACTCTGTCAGCCAGAGTCCCTTCGTGTTGGCCTGGACTTCAGAGAAGTAGATACCAAACAGGAGAGGACCCAGGACTGAACCCTGTAGGACTCCACTTGTGACTAGTCAGCAGTCTGACTTGGAGTCAGCTACTTTCACACTGTGGGTTCTATCTGTGAGCCGGTTTGCAACCCACCTAGTGATATAGGGGTTGTGGCCAAACTTACTGAGTTTTTCTATGATTCCTGAGTGGGGAATGGTATCAAAAGCCTTGGCAAGATTGAGGCAGGCTGTATGAACCACCTTGCCTTCATCCACAGTTCTGGTGACTGACTCAAAGAAGTCAACCAATTTGAGTAGGCATGAGCTACCCTTCACAAAACCAAACTGTGTGGGATCCAGAATTTGGAGATTCCCTATATCCTTGTTTATTAGGTCAATGATGATGCATTCCATAGCTTTGCATATCAGACTCATCAGGCTAATTGGGTGATAGTTCCCAGGGTCTGTACTCACTCCTCCTTTGTGGAGAGGGATGACTGTAGCAGTGTGCCATTCAGTAGGGACAAAGCCTGAGGTGAGGCTGTGATTGAACAGAGCACACAGGTGAGGTGCCAGTTCACTCTGTAGTTCATGTAAAAAACAACCAGGGATATTATCAGGTCCCATAGAAGCTGTATTCTTGGCCTTGGACAGTGCTGTTTTAACCTGTGCAGCAGTAATACTGGGTGCCTGGCAATCTACTGTTATTGTGATCGATCCTTTGGGGGGGGTGGTAAAGTTGGCACTGAATCTGTCAGCCAGTATACTGGCAATATCTGTTGGCTTAGTATAGGAGGTACCATTGTGCAGTAACTCAGAGCAAATCTAGGTATTGCCATGGAGATTCTTTACATAACTATGGATGGCCTTGTGGTTGCTTTACTATCCACTGCAATTCTGTTTTCCTAGCTAGCTTTAGAGGCTTTGATGAGGTATCTCAACTTTTTGTTGAGGCTGATAAGGAAGTTTTTCCAGTCTTATGACTTCACCTTATTCCTCATCAGTTTTCTCCTTCTGTTGTAGAGTTTGTTTATGGCAGGAGACCACTTAATTGGCTTCCTTTTTTTGGAGGAGAGTGACTTGGTTCTATTGGGTATGGTGAGATCCATGTATTTGTGTACGTGTTCGTACAGTGCATTGGTGTATGATTCTGCAGTCATGCAACTATTCTCCATTTGCATGCATGCCATGAAGTTAGCCACTTCTGTTTTTAGAAGCCCAAAGTTAGCGTTGGAGAAGTTTTTCATGGTGGTTACCTTTGCGGGGGGGGGGGGGGATGTGGATTTCCAAGGTGATTAGTTTGTGGTTGGATCTAACCAGGGAGGAGCTGACTATTGGTGTAGAGCAACAGTTGCCCATGTTAGTAATGACCAGGTCAAGGATGTTGCTACCTCTAGTGGGGGTAAGAATGAGCTGGTCCAGGGCATTGTAATTAATGAACTTCAAGAAACATTGGGCAAGTGTATTGGTACATGAGTAGCTTATCCAGTTAATGGAGGAGTAATTGAAGTTGCCTAGTCAGAGAGTGTTAGGTTGGACCCTAATATTCTCCAGGGTGCTTAGGAACGTGGAGTGCAAGTCTTGGCACATGGCTGGGGACCTATAGCAGGCTACAACCTGAATTGCTGTCTTAACCAATGTTAGCTGCACCTGAAGTATCTCTGATGCATTATGTTGGGCTACCAGTCTGGAGGTGTGCGCATCCTTTATGAATATGGAAACACCACTGCCTTTGGAGCTTTGGTCCAAGTTCTGGGGTCAAAAGGTGTGGAATGAGTTATAGCCTGGTAGTGCTTGGTTGCTTTCTGCTGCCTTGGACCAGGTGTCTGTTACAGCACAAATGTCAATGTTCTCCATTTTAAGGAGTGCTTCGAGGAAGTGCATTTTGAGATTTAGACTTAGAGCGTTGAGCAGCATGACCCCCTCAGATTGCATTTGTTTGTAGCTGTTATGGTGTAATTTGGTCTTTGGAACATCACCTAAAAAAGGCACTATGGGGTGGCAAAAGCCTTGGCCAGTATCCAGAAGCCCAGGGGTGAAAGATGCAGGCCATCTCTGGGAAAGCATCAAGGTCTGTCAATCATGTCATCCCAGGCAGACAGATACTGGATCCCCTTAGAATGACACCAGAAACTTAGACAATTGTTGAAATCAATAATTTTCTGCTTGTACTGTGGTATCATTCTTGGTGATGGTAGGATGCTGCTCAGGGCTAGGGTCATACCCACCTGGGCTGCACAATCTGAGAGCTCCTCTATGTCTCTTTTCATGTAGTCCAGGGAGGTATGTCTGAGGTCATCCATACCCACATGTACAATGACAGAGTCATATTTGTACCTGTTGTTGAGGGACCTGAGTGCGTGCATTATGTGGTGGATCCTGGCACCTGACAGGCAGCTGACTGTTACTTTCTCCTTATTCAACCTTGTGAGTGGGACATCAGTGTGCCTCACTATCCAGTCTCTTATGACTAGTGTGTTGGGCATGTTGTTTTGCAGGATTGTGTTGTCAAAGACATTACAGTAGAGCTGTATGCATTGATTGTCTATGCTAAGGTTGCTGCAGTCAAGTGTAACACTGTAATAGCTGTAGCCAGCAAATATAATGGCCTGCAAACTGTATTGCTTAACTCATAGTACTGTCCAAGACTGTCTTCCGGCCAATATCAGTCACATAATGCTCTCTCTTCCTCAGATACCAGGTAATAAAGGTATATGGGTGAGATAGCCCAGTCTATGGACAGATACTGTGTGTGGACTTCACAGATATTTCAAACCAATAACAATAAAATGTGTTCACTAGCATTGTTGATTCTAAAATTCAGCTCTTTTCATATATGAAGTATGGCTGTATTACATGCATGTGTGTTCCGCTGTCATTGCAGTCAGTTATAACACTGTAATAGTTCTATAATGCACAAAGAATGTCCTGTAACTTCTATTGCACAACTCATAATATGGTTTCAGGTTATCTCTAGGCTGGTATCAGTCACTCAGTACTCAGCAGTGACTTAGTAGCTCAGTCTATTAAATGCTTTGTATGCAGTACATTTTCCCACACACAGTCCTGGGTTCGAATCCAGTGGTATGTAGCACTAATTTAACGTAAACTGGATTGGTCGAAGCCCGGGTTAACAACAACCACCACCAGTACTGTTAGCCAACAGGGTGCTGGCAGAAATTGGGCTATTGTTAGCCAAAAGAGAAGAAGAGGGGGAAGGCATGCCCAAAGGCAAGAAGAGAAGGGGAAGGTTAGGAGTGCAGTAGTTGAGGGTAGGAACTTTCAATGTTGGCAGTATGACTAGTATAGGGAGAGAGCTAGCTGATATGATGGAGAGAAAGAAGCTTGATATATTGTGCGTGCAAGAGACCAGATGGAAGGGGAGTAAGGCCAGGTATATTGGAGGTGGGTTCAAATTGTTCTATCATGGTGTGGATGGCAGGAGAAATGGGGTAGGGGTTATCCTGAAGGACCAGTATGCCAAGAGTGTTTTGGAGGTAAAAAGAGTGTCAGATAGAGTGATGTTTATGAAGCTGGAAATTGATGATGTAATGATGAATCTTGTTAGTGCATCAGCTCCGCAAGTTGGGCGTGCAATGGATGAGAAAGAAACATTTTGGAGTGAGTTGGATGAAGTGGTGGTGAGTGTATCAAAGGGTGAGACTGGTGATTGGAGTGCATTTTAATGGGCATGTTGGTGAAGGGAACAGAGGGGTTGAGGAAGTGATGGGTAGGTATGGTGTTAAGGAGAGAAATGCGGAAGGCCAGATGATAGTGGATTTTGCAAAAAGGATGGACATGGCTGTGGTGAATATATATTTCAAGAAGTGAGGGGAGCATAGGGTGATATACAAAAGTGGGGGAAGATGCACACAGGTGGATTATATCTTATGCAGGAGGGCCAGTCTGAAGGAGATTGGAGACTGTAAAGTGGTGACGGGGGAAAGTGTAGTTAGGCAGCATAGAATGGTGGTCTGTGGAATGATGTTGGTGATCAAGAAGAGGAGAAGGAGTGTGAGAGCATGCCAAGGATTAAATGGTGGAAGGTAAAAAAGGGTGATTGTGAGGTGGAGCTCAGGGAAGCATTAAGACAGGCCCTGGGAGGCAGTGGAATGTTACTGAATAGCTGGGTAACTACAGCAGAGCTGGTAAGGGAGACAGCTAGAAAGGTGCTTGGTGTGACATCTGGACAGAGGAAGGAGGTCAAGGAGACCTGGTGGTAGAATGAGGAAGTACAGGAGAGTATACAGAGGAAGAGGCTAGTGAAGAAGTTGGATTGTCAAAGAGTTGAAGAAAGTAGACAGGAGTATAAGGAGATGAGGCGCATGGCAAAGAGAGAGGTGGCGAAGGTTAAGGATAAGGCATATGGAGAGTTGTATGAAAGGGTGGACACTAAAGAGGGAGAAAAGGACATGTACCGATTGGGTTGATAGAGGGACCAAGCTGGGAAAGATGTGCAGCAGGTAAGGGTGATAAAGGATAGTGAGGGAAACATACTCACAAACGAGGAGAGTGTGTTGAGCAGATGGAAAGAGTACTTTGAGGGGCTGATGAATAAAGAGAATGAGAGAGAGAAGGTTGGATGATGTGGGGATAGTGAATCAGGAAGTGAAACAGATTAGCAAGGAGGAAGTAAGGACAGCTATGAAGAGAATGAAGAATGGAAAGACTGGTGGCCCAGATGACATTCCAGTGGAAGCATGGAGGTGCTTAGGAGAAATGGCAGTGGAGGTTTTAACCAGAATGTTTAATGAAATCTTGGAAAGTCAGAGGATGCCTGAGGAGTGGAGAAAACGTGTTTTGGTACCTATATTTAAGAATAAGGGTGATGTGCAGAGCTGCTGTAACTACAGAGGGATAAAATTGATCAGTCACAGCTTGAAGTTATGGGAAAGAGTAGTGAAAGCTAGGTTGAGAAGAGAGGTGATGATTAATGATCAGCAGTATGGTTTCATGCCAGGAAAGAGCACTACAGATGAGATGTTTGCTCTGAGACTGTTAATGGAGAAATATGGAGAAGGTCAGAAGGAGTTACATTATGTCTTTTTGGACATAGAGAAAGCATATGACAGGGTGCCTAGAGAGGAGTTGTGTATTGTATGAAGAAGTGAGGAGTGGCAGAGAAGTATGTAAGAGTGGTACAGGATATGTATGAGGGTAGTGTGACAGTGGTCAGGTCTGTGGTGGGACTGACAGATGCATTTAAGGTGGAGGTGGGATTACATCAAGGATCAGCTCTGAGCCCTTTCTTATTTGCAATGGTGATGGACAGTTTGACAGACGAGTTCAGACAGGAGGCCCCATGGACTATGGTGTTTGCAGTTGGCATTGTGATCTGTAGTGAGAGTAGGGACCAGGTTGAGGAGACCATGGAGAGATGGTGATATGCTCTATAGAGGAGAGGAATGAAGGTCAGCAGGACTAAGACAGAATATATGTGTGTGAATGAGAGGGAGGATAGAGGAATGGTGAGGCTGCAGGGAGTAGAGCTGGCAAAGGTGGATGAATTTAAGTACTTGGGATTAACTGTTTAGAGTAATGGTGAGTGTGGAAGAGAGGTGAAGAAGTGAGTACAGGCAGGGTGGAATGGGTGGAGAAGAGTGTCAGGAGTGATTTGGGACAAATGGGTACCAATAGGAATGAAAGGGAAGGTCAACAAGAGGGTAGTGAAACCAGCTATGTTATATGGGTTGGTGATGGTGGCATTGACAAAAAGGCAAGAGTCAGAGCTGGATGTGGCAGAGTTAAAGATGTTAAGATTTGCACTGGGTGTGATGAGGATGGACAGGATTAGGAATCAGTATATTAGAGGGTCAGCTCAGGTTGGACGGTTTGGAGACAAAGCCAGAGAGGTGAGATTGCATTGGTTTGGACAAGTGCTGAGGGGGGATGCTGGGTATATTGGGAAAAGGATGCTAAGGATGGAGCTGCCAGGTAAGAGGAAAAGAGGAAGCCTAAGATAAGGTTTATGGATGTGGTGAGAGAGGACATGCAGGTGGTTGGTGTGACAGAGCAAGATGCAGAGGACAGGAAGAAATAGAAACAGATGATCTGTTGTGGCGACCCCTAATGGGAACAGCTGAAAGAGAAGAAGAATGGTAACATCAATACCAAGAATGTGTTCATCAACATTGTTGATTCATAAATAAAGCTGTGTAATCCCAGTATGTTTGCATCCCTTGCATGTCTGTATTGAGTTGCCGCAGTCAATTATTACATTATTTGCAGATGTCCCCTGCAGTCACAGCTATTGGGTTCAACTCCCATGCCTGCCAACTAAGGCATGACGGCTGACTAGTTTATTTACTGTACACAAACATGCCTCTCAAGTGTCATGATTTTGTGTAATGTAATTAAAACTGCTTAATCTGTCTGTCACATGATTAGCAGATAAATTATTACCTGGGATGCAATATATTAACAAATCCATGTACAGAACACCTGGGTAGTTATATAAGTCCACATTATGTGAAAGTGTTCTGTGTAGTGGTGTACCTGCATTTGTTATTGCTTGGCCATACTGACCCATGCAAACTCCAATGACTGTTTCAGAATTCCTGCCTATTGGGGAATTTTGTAATGCAATGTTTTTCTCTCTCTCCTCACTTCTTATCTTCATTTATTTATGACTGTTATTTATTATTATGATGTCATATTAACATACTTTGTTAAACTAACTATATTCTGGAAACTGTGGTTGATTATCATTATGTTTTGTTATGATTTAATAATAAAACATTATGTTTAACTATATTTTGGAAAATGTGGTTGATTATTGTTATGTTTTATTATAATTTAATAATAACATTCTGTTTATATTTTGGAAAATGTGGTTGATTATTGATATGTTTTATTATGATTTAATAATAACATATTGGGCAGGATTCATGAAGGCTTGCACGGAGTCTAAGAGTAGTGTAAGACTCCATGAAGCCCTCGCGATCCAGGAACAGCCTGAAATTCCATGTAAGAGACCAGCTAAAACGTCTCTTACACGGAGTGGGCGTGGATATGCTAATCACGTCACTTGCAGCTGAAAGGCATGCAAATGAGGCAGATTAGCGATCCAGGAAGCCCAAAGCAGCCCGTGTAACAGCCGTTTTAGCTGCAGAAATGTACTCAGTTGACAACTGAGTACATTTCTGCAAAAAACACAATGGAGCCATGTCAGCTCCAAATAACGGGTGCATATGTGTCAGGCAGCATGCCAATGGCCAAATATGTGGCCATTGGCAAGGTAACTCGATGCAAATATGAGAAATAAATATTTTTTTTAAACGCAGCGCAGCCCCGCGCAAACGGGCTGCGCTATATAAAACATAAAAATGAAGGTTATAAACCCACAAATGTAGGTTTTATGCAATACATGGATTTACAATGCAGGGACCAGCAGACCAAAAACAACATGGCCACCGTTTAGTGGTTGCTAAGGGGGGATGCTGAGTCTAAGACATGTAACTAAGCATTAGTAGGGAATCTGATGTAAATGAGTGTTAGGATACTGAATTCCACTATCACATAGCAAATGAGCACATTCTGAGTAGTGTACGAGATACATAAGGGGGAGGAATAGAGTAGGAGATAGGTGACATCACAGGGGAGAATGGCAGAAAGAAATGCAGTTCATTGGAGGTCAGTGTTACATGACAGATGTCAGACACATATCATGGAAAGAGGAGTGCCACAAGATAAGCATGGGAAAGTCAAGAAATGGAAGGTGTACACTGTTGCTTACACCAAAGTTTCTTGCTGGGCGTGCATGTGCACGTGTGCGCGCCATGAGGCGTGAGTAGGGCAGTGTGCGCATGTGTAAGGCAGACTGAGCATGTGGGAGCCTGTTGGCAGACTTTTAAGACTGTTTGCGCTGGTGTGCGCGCGTTTTAACCCGAATAAGTAGATTCTGAACCGTGTAAGCATGTGTGCGCGCGTGTAAGCCACTGTGATCGTGTTTCTGCTGGTATGCGCGTTGCTCCGCCCTGAGGAAACAGAAAGGAAACAGGAAGCAACAGAATTAGTAGGAAGCTAGCAGGGAATCCTGCTGGAGCTACCAGGTGAAAACAATTAGAAGCAGGCAATTACACAGGCAGAATAGTAGCCCAGCCAAGCACTTAAAACTCTGCAAATAGCAGTGCAGGATGTTTCTCTCAAGAGACACCGCAAGACAGGAGTAAGCTATTAGAAGTGAAAACTGAAAAAGCTGAACTCAGAGCAGAAATGCTAGGGGCTGCCATAGCTGTCATAAGGAGACATAGGCTACTTGCTGAGGGTGGTGACAATGCAAATGGTGCCAGACAACCCACAGTGAGGAGACGGAGAACAGTGTACAGGCCCAGGGTCACCTACCACGGGTTACATGAGCTGGAGATAGTGGAGCGCTATAGAGTGGACAGAGACCTCCTGCAGCAAATTGTCAAGCTGTGCAGGCCACGCCTGACACACAGAACCAACAGAGGGGAACCCATCCCAGTGGAAACCAAGGTATATGTTGGCCTAAGAATACTAGCAACAGGTACCTTCCAGAGACCAACTGGTGATATGATGGGGATATCACAGGCATCAGCCTCCAGGGTACTGCACCAGTTCCTGGATGCCATGTCAGCACATGTCGGTGATCATGTATATTTCCCCAATGCCCATGAGGTATTGGCCAGCAATATGCCTCTCTTCCAGCAAATAGCGGAATGCCCTGAGGTAGTGGGTGCAATAGACTGCATGCACATACGCATCAAAGCACCAGCCGGTGAGCAGGGTAGAGCCTACATTTAGCGCAAGGGCTTTCCCTCCATCAACTGCCAGGTCGTGTGTGATGCCCAGGGCATAATAATGAACGTGTGTGCTGGCTGCCCTGGGAGCTACCATGATTCCCATATCTGGCATTTGACGCAGCTGTACCAGACATTTGCCAATGGGGACATCCCACATGGACACCTAGTGGGGGATGCAGGTTATGCACTGGAGCCGTGGCTGATGACACCCATCAGAAACGCACACACACCTGAACAGGAACGCCATAATGAGGCACACGCACAAACATGTAATGTAATAGAGCGTGTGTTTGGGCTGCTCAAGTCCGGTGTCTGGTGTCTGTACACATCTGGTGGAGCCTTGCAGTACTCACCAACTACATGTACCCAAATTGTTATGGTATGTGCTATGCTACATAATATGATCTTGCGAAAACAGCTGCAGCAGGACCAGCATAGGGCCGGGCCAAACAGCCCCCCACCATTGCCAAGGCCATCACAGGCAGAGCGGGACTCGGAGGAGGAACAACCTCAGCCTGCCCCAGTAGGCAGAAGGAGGCATGCCCAGTATGCCCTGACCTTGGCAAAGAGGCAACGCATAGCACATATGCTGGTTTAGTAGGAACCCTGGGAATGATACCCCTCTCTGACTCACTCATATAATAACAGGGATGCCTAAAATGACATAACCTGCTCTCAAACATGTACAGGGAGTGTAGTATGTGCATCCGACAGAGGCAGCCCTGCAGCACCACCTGAGGCATAAATGCCATGTGTTAAGCAATGTAACACCATGTAGTATATGCAAACTTGATGTCCCTGACTAACATCCTACCCTCACCAAGCATGATGCCACAATATGACAATGAGATGATCAATTGCAATAATTGGCTGAAGTATTGCTGTTAGTCAAAGGGGATCCAATGTGTGCCAGCCTGGGATGACATGCTGAGCATGACATGATGCTCCACCTGCTAGGGGTGGTGTGCACCTATCAGTCCTGGCCATATGGATACTGGCAAAGGCTTTTGTTACCCACAGTGTGCCTTGAATAGGTAAGGCTCAAAACACAAACCCACTTCCATAGGTATCACAAGGGATGAGAACCTAGATGTAATGCCACCCAATGCCAGAAGTCTAAACAGCAAGATGCATGCAGTCTAAACTCCCCCAGTATGGAGAATGTTGATATCTGTCCTGTAACAGAAAACTGGGTCAAGGCTCACAACAGCACCCTAACACTACCAGGTTACACCTCATACTGTGCTGTAAAGCCTCAAAACATGGAACAAGCTACAAAAGGAGG
The DNA here is from genome assembly GCF_019279795.1 of Protopterus annectens. Taxonomy (NCBI): domain Eukaryota; kingdom Metazoa; phylum Chordata; order Ceratodontiformes; family Protopteridae; genus Protopterus; species Protopterus annectens. The sequence continues at coordinate 1,182,658,211 of NC_056745.1, forward strand.
GTGACTAGCAATAATTGTCAAAGATAACCACACCCCCATGTTGGTACCACAACAAGAAGCAGCATGGACTAGCCATGGTCAAGTAACAGTGGCTAAAACTGCCTCCCAGTTTATAGCCTGCTACAGACTACCATCCTAACACCAGGAACTGCACTTGGCCTATGCTGGAATACATGAATATATCAAGCCCTCCAAACCACATTATATTGGGTGACTGAAAATACCCAAACATAGATTGGGAGCATTATTCTAGCTCCAACACTGTAGGACAAAAATGCCTAGAATCCATAAACCAAAATGCCCAGGAACAACGTACCACTCCCACAAGAGGGGTAAGCATTCTGGATGTGATAATCAGCAACATGGGTACTGGATGGCAAGATGAGAAGTGTATCCCTCACTGGTAAGACCAGACCATAGAGTAATCACACCGGATATACGCATCCTGACCACAGTCCCTGGCCAGAAAACCACAGTGAAAAACATGTGTAAAGCAAAACTTGCACTCCTCCAAACTGATGTGGAATCCATTAAAGGCCCTGTGCAGGTGCAAAATATGGGCCACACCTCAGAACCTGTTATACAGGCATTCCATGAACACTGCCAGGAATGCATGGATTATGCAATCCCAAATAAAACCAAGACACAATGCCATACACACAGGCATCTGGCATGGTGGACTCCAGCCATTACCAAACCATACAAGAGAATGAGGAAGTTACTACATGATAGAGAAAACATAAAAAGGGAAGTAATCACTGATCAGTAGTATGGCAATAAAATATGTCCACTCATACAATCCACTAAGGCCAGCTACAACAAGTTGAATCTGTGAATCTTGAGGCAATGTTACACCTGCCCCATGTACACAGACAACCCTCACCTCCCCCCAAGAAATACAAATATATGTGAGAGATGCAACCATTTATCCAAACCGGAGGCTGAGCTATCTCAACTCAGTACTGTCAAAACTAGACAGGAGGACAAGGTAACCACACACACCCAAACCCAGTCTCACATAGACCTATCACAACTGCAAATCAAAGACATAAACACAGAAAAACATTCATGGAGGCCCTAATTACAAACACACCACATCAACAGAGGCCTCCAAAGCAGACACCCAAGCAACCACTACCTCCAAACATAGCACATGCAACACATAGTACACAAAGCTGGTGTGCCAAACAGTCACAGGCCAGAAGGGGAAACAACATGCCTGATGCAGTTGTAATAGGTGACTCCATAATCAGACACACTGCTGTCCCACTTACCAGATTAAACAAGGGAAAGGGTACAGTAAGCTGCCTGTAGGCTGCTACAATATGCCACATAACACAAGTACGCAGGTCACCCCAAAGCAAGTAGAAATATGATGCAGTCATTGTCCATGCTGGTGTGAATGACCTGAGATGTACCTCCCCAGACTACATGAAAAGAGACATAGATGAGCTCTCCGATTATGTAGTCCAGGCCGGTATGACACTGACCGTGTGCAGCATCCTACCCTCACCAAGAATGATGCCACAGTACAGACACAGAATGATCAGCTTAAACAAGTGGCACAATTACTGGTGTCATTCCAAGGGGATCCAATGTCTGTCTGCTTGGGATGTCATGTTGCCACACTGCTGTGCCAGGGATGGCTTGCACCTGTTACCCCTGGGCGTCTGGATATTGGATAAGGCTCTTGCCACCTCCATAGAGCCTTTCATAGGCAAGGCTGAAAAGACTAACCCACCTCCCTAGAAAACATAAGTGGAAAGAAACATAAGGGTAATGCTGCCCAATGCCAGACATGCAAACCTCAACATGCATGCTCCCGAGGCCCTCCCCAGTATGGAGAACATCGATGTCCATGCAGTGACAGAAACCTGCAGCAAGGCTCCTGACAGCACGCCAGCACTACCAGGTTATACCTCACATCATGCGTTATGGCCCCAAAACCTGGACCAAAACATAAAAGAAGGGGGAGTATCCATATTCCGCACAGACACCCACACGACCAGGTAACTGACATTGCACGAAGCATCGGAGACCATCCATGTGCAACTAACCGTAGGCAAAACTGCTGTACAGTCTGTAGCATGCTACAGACCACACTCTCACACACAGGAACCCCACTCAGCCGTCCTGAAGACACTGGACAGTATGAATGTCTCACCAAATACCAAACAAGGTACTCACAAATTACCACATAGGTGGTAAACCATTATGTATGGAAGGAGTAATCAGGGACCTAGGGACACAAGTAGACAGTAACCTGTCATGTGACACTCACATTGCCAACGTGGCTAGGAAGACTGTCTATATTGGATACCGTATCATGAAAGGATTCACATCTACGTCAACAGAGGTCATTGTGCCCCTATACTGTTCTCTTATCAGACCCATAATCTAGTAGAATGCCTCATTTGGGATGTATCTTACCCAACACCTGCAGCAGTTAGAAAGACCTCAAAGGTACCTCACCAAGAGGATAAAGGGTCTCAAATATTTGTCATATGCTGCCTGGCTGTAGACACCCCAGCTGTATGCAGTCACATACTGCCTATGCAGAGGCGTTGCATGCCTGTTGTACAAGGCCATGTCCAACACAGGAGTAATGGACATGCTCCATCCCAGAAAACCCAATTCCATCGGAGCTGTGAGAGTGAGAAATGTCAACCTCAGCACATAATGAAATAGGATGTGCTGGAGGGACAGATACATAACCCAGAGGCTCCCTACACCCTGGAACGGAATCCCACTCCATGTTAGGCAGAGCCCCTCACTGACTCTCTTCAACAGGAATCTTGCCAAGTGGATGGATGATCGTAGATGTACACTGGGGGTCTTCACTGTGTCACATCCAGACAGAGGCACAGTAAAGTAAATCATAAATGGCCATAATATTCACATAGCAAGGGGTGACGAAAGCCACACACACTCTGGCTAGGCTTAGAAATGCCCTAGAGCGGATAGCCTAGTATGAACCTATGAACTTATGAAGATACAAATTGTACAGGACACTAAGGATAATCACAAGGCTTTCTTAACTGATGGTAGGAACCTTGTTGGGAATTCACATATATGCCCTGAATCACTCAAATATTACAAACAACATACCAAACACACACACATATTGCCAACATCCAACCTGACAGGTGCAGTGCAACCCCCCCCCCAAAATGAAAAATATCTATCCCAGCAGAGTGCTGGCCCCCTGACATTGCAGATGCTGGGGTAACAGCCAGCATCTACAAAGCAAAACACACAGCATCAATGGTATGAGATGGTGTCCTGGGCTGAGTCCAATATGGACTCCAAGAAGAATGGAATGCCAAATAACACTACTGCTCAATGTCAGCCTTACCACAGGATATGTACACAAAGAGCAGTGTACAACAACAGTGGTCCTTCTCCACAAAGGTGTTGCCTGAATTGATACTGCAAACTACCACCCCAGAATGCTGACAAGCTTGGTCTGCAAAGCTATGGAAAGGATCAGCATGTACCTCGGACATAAAGATATTGGGGACCTACTGACACTGGACCCTACCCAGTGTGGCTTTCTTAAGTGCAGATCTTGCCCCTTAAACATGTTTGACTCATTTGAAACAGTCATTAAGGTCATTGATGAGGGGAATGTGGTCCACACAGCCTAGCTGGACCTTGCAAAAGGCTTCCATACAATTCCCCACGTGTTCATTATAGATAAGCTCACCAGCTTAAATATAAACCCCTATGTCAGTAGTGGGGTTGCAAACCAGACCAAGGACAGAACTGACATGGTCAGAAATGCTGCAGCCATGTCAGACTACAAACCAGATACAACTGGCATCCCACAAGGCTCGGTCCTGGGACCTCCCTTGTTTGGTATATATGTCCCATAGGTACAGGCCAACATGGAAGGACTGTGTCTCAACAAGTTTGCAGAGGACTACAAACTGGCCACCATATCTGACCCTCCAGCTGACACAAGCATCCCACAAAAGGGTCACATAGAAACAGACAACTGGTGCCATAGCCACGTCAGCAAGCTAATTGCAGAAAAGTGTATAGTCAACCCCTGTGGATATACAGTAAGTGCCCACCAATTACCACATAGGTGTTAACCCATTAAGTACTTAAGATGTAATAAGAGACCTGGGGACACAAGTTGATAGATATCTTGCATTGGACAAGCATGTGGCTGTAGTGGTTACAGAAACATACCATATACCCACCTAATCATGAAGGTAGTGAGATCTAGATCAGGGGAGGTCATTGTGGCTCTGCAGTCATCCTTCATCAGCATTACAATTGACTACAATGGCCCCTGTGGGATGTGCCCCAGCAGACATTTCCATCAACTGGAAAGACCCCAAAAGTACCTCACCAGGAGTATCAAATAACTTGAACAGATGCCATGTGTTGCCTGATTAAACAAACTGCAGCTCCACACACTGCCATACTGCCCGCCCAGAGGCAAGCTGTGCCTGATGTATAAAGCCATGTCCAAGCTGGAATCAATGAACATGCTGCACCTTGTACAATCTGAATGGCAGTGAGCTATGCACATGAGAGACCTGAACCCCAGCACCGACATACATAGGACAAGCTGTACTGAATGATCCATAACACAGAAGCCACCCCCACTCTTGAGTAAACTCCCAGTACAGGTTAACCAGAGAGTCACCCATCGACTCTCCTCAAGAGGAATCTTGATGAGTGGATGGGAGATGGTAGGTTTACCCTGGGTATCACTGTTATGTCACAGGTAGACGGAGGCACAGTATACTAACCATGACATATGTCATGGCAAACTCCAGTTACAATGTGTGTCGAAGGACAAACACACTCTCTGACTAGCATTAGAAATGGCCTAGGGCACATTGCTAGTGTTTGCCAATGTCCACCTATGTTGTGGAATACACTACCAATGTTGGACAAGCCTGGTTTAAGTAGTCCATATCTGAACATAATGCAACATGGTCATATGTGCACAACTGGACCCTAAACAGTCTGTTGTGCTCACTATGAAAATTTAAAGCAGTGATAGGACTAAAGCCCAGGATACTGTCCACCACAGTGAAAGTACTGAACGAGTACACTATATGGTACTACAGTGTTAGGTCAGTATGAAAGGATGTTGACAACTGTATGCAAAGTATCCCATGCAAACCCTGCAGGCACAGTATAATCCCTGTTGTGTTCAGACACGAAGCAGTTGGACAGTAAGTACACAACATGACACCCAACACACAACCATAAACGTGAGATATTGTTGAAGTTCACACTCGTCCACATATGTGGTGGACTGCAGAGTTCAACATATGGAAAGCTCACACTGGGCATGCTCGCACACTTTGATAAATGAGACATATGTCAGACAACATGCCATGGAAAGGCTGAACTGGGCATGCTCACACACTTAGGCCATATCTCAGTTTAGCAGTTGGCCACACATATCTGGTATTTGTATGTGTCATTCCAGGAACCAACCACATTACAGCAATCTGCCCAGTGCACACAGTTAAATGACTACAGAGACATAAGTGATATAGTGGATCCCCCTCATATTCAAACATCTTCCACAGATACACAAGTTGTTCATGGAAACAGGGAATGCTATGGCAATAAAGACCTGCAAACAGCCTATCAATAACAAATATTGTGCATCTGACAATTAAACATAAGGGTGTAGAGGTCAATACTAGGCTGTTTGCCCTAGGGAATGAAAGCTTAGCCAGAGTGTGCTTGGCATCTGCATCCCCAGTACAGTAGGCTACTGTGCCACTGTAAAGTAGGTCACATAAGGCACCGTTTGAGGCTAGTGTGCTGTGCCTCCGTCAAGCAGGGACACAGTGGAGATCCCAGGGGTTGAATTTGTTATACCACATCCATGTTGTTGGTGTGTGCTGAAAGAGGGTTGGTGAGGACCTCTAACAGTAAGTGGGCATCAATAACAGACTGAGGGGAGCCTTATCTGCAGTGTCTGGAAAATTTTACTGTCAACACATTATCGTGATGATTAAGAGGGATTGAAGTGTCATGCCAGTACTGTTCAGAGATGTCCTCCCTCTGTGGGCTACTGCTCTGCACTGTATTAGCTCACTCCATCTGTTGGACAGCTCATATATGGCTGGTGTACACCTGACAGGGTGTCCTGTTGTGGAGGAGTCACGGGTATACTTGGGATAGCATGATCAATGCAAACCTTCCACATGCTCATAGAATGCAATTGTCAAGGATTATGCAGAGTGGCCTGTATACTCCCCCAGAATGGGTCCTTTGAAGTCTTCCACCCCAGTCTTCACAAGTGCAAAGTCTGCTTTTGATAAATACACTTTGTTTGCAGTGACAACCTTGCCTGGGGGTGGGGATGGGATATGGATGTCCAGGGAAAGGTGGGTATGGTCAGATATCAACAATGGTGGTCTACCTCTGGTGTGGAACAGTGAGTACCCATGTTGCAGATGGTCAGGTGCAATATGTATTCCCCCTTGTGGCTGTGGTGAGTGGTCCTGCCATAGCACATGGACTCATAAATTGTAGTGGCTGTAGGGTAATGTTGTAGAGGCCTGAGTAGTTCCCACACACAATATACCTGTACCTGATGTTAACAACTGGAATGGTGTATGTGAACACCTTCATATCTTGGCACTGTTCCCAGGGAAGCAAAATGTGTGTCCCGGATGTGGGAGGGGTGGTCTGAACTGGTTGTGTTGTGTGTTACAGGTCCTGTGGTCATGAAGCATGGTATAAAACATAACCTGCCAATGCTGATGTGCATATCTGACCCTGAAGTAGGTGGCTGCAAATGCATATATATGCTATCCCCCACCTGACAGGTAGTAATAGATGTACATACCTCTGTATAAATAATGATGTCAGCACCCTATAAATACTGCAGGTGCAGAGCAGATGCCCAGTAATTTGGATAGTGCGCTCTGCTAATGTGTCTCCCTCAAGTGTCATAATATAGTTAGGAAGAGGTTTGAATCCTGCAAATGCTCAGTGTGTGGGTGAGTGGGGTTGGTGTGTGTGCAATTCTGTGTGAGAGAAATGTCCCTTTTGGCAACTAGGAGAACACACTACAGGATGCACATTCCCCTTTCTAAACACTGATGATGTCAGCACCCTATAAGTACAGCAGGAGAAGGGAAACCTCCCTGTAATGTGAATAGCGCGCTCTGCTAATGTGTCCGTCTCGAGTGTCATAATATAATTAGGTAGGGGTTTGAATCCTGCAAATGCTTAGTGTGTGTGGAGGGGGGTTAGTGTGTGTGCAATTCTGTATGAAAGAAATGTCCCTTTTGGCAACTAGGAGAACACACTACAGGATGCACATTCCCCTTTCTAAACACTGATTATGTCAGCACCCTATAAGTACAGCAGGAGAAGTGAAACTTCCCAGTAATGTGAATAGCGCGCTCTGCTAATGCGTCCGTCTAGCATATCATAACATAGTTAGGTAGGGGTTTGAAACCTAGAAATGGCAAGTGTGTGTGTTTGGGTGAGGGGGATTAGTGTGTGTGCAATTCTATGTGAGAGAAATGTCCCTTTTGGCAACTAGGAGAACACACTACAGGATGCACATTCCCCTTTCTAAACACTGATGATGTCAGCACCCTATAAGTATAGCAGGAGAAGGGAAACCTCCCAATAATGCGAATAGCGAGCTCAGCTAATGCATCCATCTTGAGTGTCATAACATAGTTAGGTAGGGGTTTGAATCCTGCAAGTGTGTGTGCTTGGGTGAGGGGGGTTAGTGTGTGTGTAATTCTGTGTGAGGGAAATGTCCCATTTGGCAACTAGGAGAACACACTACAAGATACACATTCCCCTTTCTAAACACTGATGATGTCAGCACCCTATAAGTATAGCAGGAGAAGGGAAACCTCCCAGTAATGCGAATAGCGTGCTTTGCTAATGTGTCCATCTTGAGTTTCATAACATAGTTAGATAGGGGTTTGAATCCTGCAAATGACAAGTGTGTGTGTGTGGGGTTGTGTGGTGTGGTGTGGTGAAAGTAGGGTGTGTGCAATTATATGTGTGAGAAAACTGACCCTTTTGGCAACCAGTACAACACACCAGCTGCTGCATATTCCAATCTCTACACAGAGATGATGTCAGCACCCTACAAGTACAGCAGAAGAGAGCAAATCTCCCAGTAATGCAAATAGCATGCTCTGCTACTGCGTCTCTCACTACTGTCATAGCACAGTTAGTTATGGCTTTGAATTCCACACATGCCACGTGTGTTTTTGTCACACAGAATGCCCATGTGTGTGGGTTGTTGTTCACAATAATGCATGACATTGATTAAACCAGTAATGGCAATGGACACAGATGATGTATGTGTGTGCCAAATACACATATGTACCTGTGACCTTCAATAGTTCCCATGTCTGATGCCTGCCAAATGTGAATACATGGTATTTGCACTGGATAACATTATGACTGTGGTCTTCTGTGCGGGTGTTGCATGTGGTATGTGTATATACAGTGTGAGTTGTATATGGTATCATCCTAGCAGCGAGGGATACACATCTGGTCTGGGGCATATAGTCTACATGTTGTTGATGAACAGGTGCTGCATGTTTTCACCTGTTGTGGGAGTGGTAACAAGTTGCTCCATAGCAATGCAGTGACTACATGCTAGGAACCTTTCAGCTAGGGTGTTGTAGCTACAGTAATTCATCAGCATTCAGTAATACTTCAGCATTCATGGTGAGAGTATGATGCCAACCAAGGTCAGGGTCATACCAGCCTGTGCCACATGCTCAGAGAGCCCTTCTATGTTCCCTATCATGTAGTCCAGGGAGGTACATCACAGGTCAGCCATAGTGGCATGGACAATGACTGAGTCATATGTGTCCATGCCTCTGACTGACCTGTATGCTTGTGTTATGTGGTGGACCATAGTGCCCCACGGGCATATCACTGTGACCTTCACCTCGTCCAGCCTGATGAGCGGGACCTCACTGTACCGGACAATAAAGGTACCTAACACAACTGTAGCAGGTGTGTTGTCTAGCCGTACAGGCTGTGACTGTTTGGCACACAGGATTTGTGTGCTATGTGTTGCACGTGCTGTGTTCCGGCTTAACATATGCCTGTGTGCCAGCTGCAGAGGTGTCTGCTGCTCAGGCAGGATGCTATTCTGAGGCTCCACGAATGCCCCAGTGTGTTCATGTGTTTGGATTGCTGTCAGTGTAGGTCTACATCAGACTGGTATTGTAGTCACTGTAGTATTTCATGCCACCTGACAGGTTATGCCAGTACTGGGTTCAGAGTGCTTAGTCCCCAGTTTGGCTATGTGGTTGCATCTCATACATGTGTTGTACGTCCATGTGTAGGGGAGAGGGTTGACTGTGTACATGTGGCAGCTGTGACATTGCCACATGACTCACATATTCCACAACTGTACCATAGAGGTGACTGATAAGTGACTTTTTCACATGCTACCATAGTATTGTGATTGCCATGGTGATTAACAGCACATATGGCCAATGGGAAACAAGGTACAGAAGGTAAGTATGTGAGGGTGTAGTGCCTGTGATTAGTTACCACTGGCATATATGACTGCACACGTGGTCAAATGCCAGGAAAGACATATGCAATGTGTCACAGGCAACGTACATGTGAACAGGACAAACAGTGACGTTCTGTCAAGTGAGACATGGACATACATATAGTAAGCTATGCAGATGTCACTAGGAGTCCACAGAAGCACTGTAAATCTGCATTGCAGGTGGGATCAGTGTTCCAGGGTAACTGCAAGCAGACATGCATGCAAACAAAGCTACAGTAAGCAGGGCTGCATTTAGTCCATTGTACAACAAACAAGCTGTACCACTTCCAGTAGGTCACAGTGCAAATATACAGGCACTATACACATGTACATGGAAATACACAAGTCAGATGGCCAGGGTCCATTCTCAGCGCACACAAGTGTACAAACCATGTACCGTCAGGATGTACAATAACCGGATGGAAACCCAGGTGCTCATACCTGCAGTAATACACATGTCAAATAACAGACACTGAGCCTTCACTCAGTGGTTCCATACTTAGTAGGATGCATGCTACCTGTCCTGCCACCACAGTATCCCTGACATTTATGGGGACTCTCCCTCCTGTGAAAGTTAGTTTTGTGTGTTGAGGCTGTCTAGCATGGTATGAGATGTGAGCTTGCAGTGCTAGGGTGCTCCTGTGTGTCCTGTACCAGTCGTGTAGTACTGCACACATATCAACATCCTCAAACATCCGTATTGCAGAGTCCAGTGTGGGCAACATGCCACTTGCAGTTTACATGTCCATCATTGCGTATCAATACTTTCATTACCTTATCCCCTGTGCTACCTATGTATGTAGCCTTCTGTTGACATCCTTACCACCAGTATGCCAACATGTGCAGATGATACACTATGGTACTTACCATGGGTGTAGACAACAGCACAAGACAATCAAACCCTTACTGCATCAGGCATGCTGGGATATACCCACAATTATATCAGCACACAGTACTGTTAACAACATGATACTATTACTACACTGTGCATCAGCAACATGTTAACCTGTACCTGCACTGATGCTACAGATTGCAAGAGGTGGCACAGTTTCATCATATGCACAGGGTGTGAACTCGGTATGCCTGAGTCTGCCACTGATACAACCAATTGACATGTATGTGTATGTGTGTTGGTGAGGGACAGCAGTACAAGGTGGGGCAATGTTGATGCAGTGTGTGCGTGTATGCGGTAGCCCTAGGTGTTGTCAATTTGCATGTGTGTATGGATGCACAGAGTTCCACCTCATGGGTGCCATATACTGGTCTTTGTGGACAGCCACAGACTGTACCTGCCAGGTCATACAGATCAGTGTCTCTAGCCATGGACACGGTACCTGTGCCTTGCAGGGGTGATACAGACCGTATCCGGTACCAATCCAGACTGGGTACTGTCATCAGAAGCAGGTGTTCATTGACTGGACACAGATCCCTGTCGGGCCTGTCCAGAGCCACGTGCACGTGGTCTCCTGGGGCGGTCTGATGACAGCACAGACCCAGCATTGCTGGGGCTGCTGCTGGCACTATGGAGGTGGCCGCGGCCCTGTTGTCATCCGCTACGACTGCCAGCTGCAGCTGTTGCTGGCATACACCCACGTCGATGCCTCAACCATCCACCATTGCCCTGGCTCATGGACATGTAGTTGTGGAACCGATCTAATAAGTCCCCACAACGTCTGTCTATGACATCGGTGAAATTACGGATGGCAGCCGCAATGTCACGCATACTGTCAGTCATGGCTGTGCGACATGCTGTCAGCTCCCTCAGACCCTGTCTGGTGTACCGTTCCATATGTGACTGTGCCTGCATGACAGCCCGAAACATAGCTGAGGTTGTAAGACCTCTGTGGGCACGTCTGACAGGGGCAGTACACCCACGGATGCTCCCACGAGAACCACTGGACATCTGTCTGTGTGGTATCATCTCAGGGCCATGCCCATGGCTGCTGTGTGGGGAAGCATGTGCCATAGATACCTCATTACCCCAGTCAATGCCCACTGTATCCTGTCCATCACCTAGGGACATTGGTGACAAAGGGTGTATTGGCAGGATGACTGTGCACATTGATGGGGTTGACAGCTGTGTACTGTTAATTGGCTGACCAATGATGGACCCTGGCATACCTTCCTGTGCCATTACACAGATGTCATCATTATCAGTACCCGTGGCACCTGATTCAGGTTCCCTGCTGCATGACACCAGAGCAGCACCAGAACCTGTGGGAGGGAAACAGGAAACACAGTTTACAATGTCTACACAATGTTACCAGTGATGCACACATGCACACATGCACAGGTGCACACATGCACACATGCACAGGTGCACAAATGCACACATGCACACATGCACAGGTGCACACATGCACACATGCACACAGTTGCACACTTGCACACAGTTGCACACTTGCACACTACTCAGTATGCGAGATATCAACACACAGACACAGACACACCTGCATGCATACACAGAGCACTACTCAGTGAGCCTAATATTACTATTACTATCAAGACTATTAAAGGTATTGTTAATACACACTCACCAGAATGGATAGGCTGCATTGCTGTTACACCGGAGGGACCTGCAGAAGTGAGGAAATTAATGTCAGTGGGCACAACTGTGCCATTGTTACTGAGTATGATACAGGTCAGTAGTACAACAGTCGCCTTTCACAGGTCAGCTGCTGATATTGAGAATATCACACTTGCACATTAAATACTATGATGATAGCTACAAACCAAGGACACACCTCACACATGCATTAACTACCAGTGTACACAACAGTCAACTATACATATGGCATATTACCTGCATGCTCGTAGTCTTGCTGCTGTGTGGCTCCAGCCTCCATCATAATGCAGGTCTGCTGCTGTTGTTGTTGTTGTTGGCGGGCTGAAGCCACAACACCTATGAGTAGTCCCTCCAGTCTGGTGAGTGGGGGATGTGTAGCCACCCCACCACCTGTGACAACCTGTTGCCTGTGGATATCCGATGCATGCTGACGGACATTTCTGATTAAATCACTGCAGTGATGTCATACCTGCTCATATGTCCTATTATGCGTGCCTATGTCATTTACCCGACAGACCAGGTCTTGCCACAGTGCAGCCCTCTCCTGCTGATTCTGGCTGGTGTGGGAAAAGAGTATTGCATAATCCCACACCAGGCTCTGGTGTATTTTCTCATCCTCAGCTGCAGAGTACGCTGGATTGCGCTGGTGAGCCATGGTCCTGAAAAAGGAAATAACATGATATCAGCAAAATATGTCAGCAGAATTTGGCACACATACTACACATGCTACTCGATTGTTGTGATACAACATATCTCACATATATAGCATCTGTCTGTCTATTGGTGGATACACATGTAAATGGCCAGGTATCAGTGCTCAGCCAACAACTGTGCAACAGTACCTGGCACACTCCATACGACATACTACCAAACCCCAGCAGTCAGAACACTGATTCAGGTCCAAAGCACCTCCTCACTCTGGGGGTTTGTATCGAGGTACTGCATGGGGTACATCATCAACTACTGTGAGCTGACCACAAACTAATTGCCCTGAATATACATATCCCACCTCCACCACCAGCACAAATGACTACAGTGAATAACATTTCAAATGCAAACTTTACACTTTGTAACACTGACATGGTATCCTTTAAGCCCACTGGGCCAGTGGAAGACACAACCTACAATGCTGACCCCTTCACAAATGATTTCTACGGACATCTCCGAGAATGCATGGATCATGCAATCCCATATAAGACCAAGACATTCTCCACAAAGGGAAAGCATCCTGTCTGGTGAACCCCAGCCATAGACAGATTGTATAACAACATATGGAAGCTACTGCAAGACAGAGCATAATTCCATAAAGGGAAGGCATGTCTGATCAGCACTAGTAAGGAGCTATTTTCTCTCATACAAAACATTTGTGGGCAACTTTGGAGGGAAATCAACGGGGACACTACAGATAACCACAAGGCCTTCTTCAGTTATGTTAGCAACCTGGTCAGAAACCCTCCAATATGCTCATAGTTAGTACACAACAACAAATAATTCACTGAACCCACAGATATTGGCAACATTGTGGCAGACAGGTTCAGTGCAAGTTTCCCCCCTCCCTCCCTCTCCCCCAAACTAAGACATACTTATCCCAGCTGACTTTAACCTCCCTGTCATCACAGATGTCCAGGTGAGAGCCGCCCCCAGAAAAGCAGAAAACACAACATCAATGGGACCTGATGGTATCCCCAGTTGCATGCCACATGAACTCCAAGAGGAGCTAAACACACATATAGAAGTGCTATGTAACACTAGCCTGACTACAGGATATGTACCTGTACACTGGCGTACAGCAGCAGTGGTTCCACTCCACGAAGGAGGCACCTCTACATACCAATACAATACAACACAATACAATACATTACAATACAATACAATACAATATGCTATTGCCCCTGGGACTACAGCAGCATACTGTTCTGCTACCCTGACCATTGTGACACATGTGATGTGATGGTACCTGCTCCTGTCAAACAGTTACACAGGGTGACACAGGGTGACTCATATGGCATATTACCTATCTGACTAACATTCAGCAGGGGTATGTGTGACATGTACTCATGGGGAGTCTTGCTTCTTAATGCTGTGTGGTTTATTGCAGGGTATGTCTTATCTGTGGGTAGGAACCTTTACCTCCGCCATGTGCTCTCTACTGCAGTGTCACGGACAACACACAGCAGTCATTTAGGTTGTGGATGGTGTGAGGTGTTACTATGGTTGTTGGACATCTATCATGGGTGTGACTTAAGTATGTAAATCCAGGAGTGGTAACCTCTATGTGGGTAGTATGTGTGTACTCTGTGGTGTTGTCAGTCACTGTGCATTGGTAATGTGTTTGAGTGCATTGTCACAGTGTTGTACATGTCACTGTGTCCTTCTCCATATCTGTAGCTGTCATGTGAGGTACATACCGTGGCAGTCATTGTGTGGTGTGGAGGGGTACACTGACCTAAATGTCCATAGCTGACACACCATGTCTGCTGACACATACCATGTGCAGGTATTTCAGGAATAGTGTGCCACTGTGAATATCATTGGGGGGACTATTGTACACATTTATGACCCTGTTCACCCCTGACACATGCAGTGGTGGGCAGCCAATCACATATCTGGTGGTTACTGGTGCAGGTGATTTGAAATGGGGTATGGTACTCCAGTTTTGACACTGGTGTTCACTCCATGCCTTTGTCACCAGGCACCTGTTGCAATACATCTGTACACAAGTGCCTCACTCAGAATATATATACATCTCTCTCTCTCTCTATATATATATATATATATATATATATATATATATATATATATATATATCGATGTACATATATTGCTATAGCTATGGAGATAGGGAGGGAGTGTGTGACAGAGAGGGGGTGAGAGTGACAGAGGGGGTGGGACAGGGGGAGTGTGAGATCGTCATATACAGTCATATCTGTAGATAGTCAGATCTGTCTGTCTATGTATATGTATCTACATATATCTATATCTGTATGTGTGCATTACATATATGTTTGTACATATTCTATCTATCTACATCTATCTATGTATTCCTACATCCCTCTCTATGTATGTATACATATATGCATATTATATATATATATATATATATATATATATATATATATATATATATATACATACATACATACATATATTGACATACATACGTATCCATATGATAGATAGGTATATCAACATGTTTGTTTACAAAACTGTATACACACACTAACATACTGCTAAACATACATAACTGTGAAACCTACTTTGTACATTGCACTACAACCTACATTCAACCTACATTGATATGTGCACATAGATGCCCTTACATACATATGTATGTACAGCCTTCACTAATAGTTGCTGTATGTCCCCTGCCCTGTGCACATCTTCATATACATATGGATACAGACCAATGACACATATGGAGGGTTCACAGTACGTAGACTTTTAAAGTATTACTTTACATTACCTGTGTTTGTCACAGCTGCTTGCGTTGCCATCTGGTTTGGTGTCCTGCTGCTCCAGTTGCCTGTTGTCAGCTTTCGAGGGGTTGTTGATGACTGGTTTTGTTTGTGTATGTTTTTTTTTCTCTCTCTCTCTCTCTCTGTCTCTCCCTACCTCCACAGGGTGCAATGAAAGTACTGCATGTGTGGACTGGGAGTACAGCATGCTTTTGTAGGTATCTGCATATGTCCATGTGATGGCCTCTGCAGCAATTGTTAGCCAGCATTTGCTAATTGCATGCAGCCAGTTGTGTACTGATTGCAGTTCTCACTGTGATTCCAGGACAGTGCTATAAAAAGGTATGTGAGATAGGCGTAGCCCTTTCAGAGTTTAAGGGCAAGGACCATGCTGGTATGCTGTGGACACTGTTCTGTGAGTGTAAAGGTTAGTATCCCTCTCATATTTCTGGCTGTGTTGTAGATTAACATTTCTCCATTCATTTCTCCAGTTTCCTGTACCATGTGTGTATGTACACTGACACCTAAGACTACTACTACTGTTAATGTGGGTGTGTGTGCCTTCCTGTGGGACATGTGGTGTAACTGGTATATAGCAGTGGCTCTTGCACTTTGTTGCTATGGCTTCAATATTTTCCCTTTACATTCACTACTTGCATGCCTGCTAGGTGTCTTGACTGTAGTGTGTTGCTGTGGCTTTCCTAATTTCCATGTACATTCACAACTTGGAATGCTTGCTATATCTGCTAGGGTGTTACTGCATGCAGTGTGGTCTGGCCATGGTGTGGGCCTTGACATCTATTAGGGTATTTGAGTATGCTGCTGAGCAGGCCCCAAAGACTCTCAGGTGCATCTTTTATCTGTCTCATGGAATGGTACATATCAGTGGGGTACACCCATTAAATTGTCTGGTATTCTGCAGTTGTGACTGTGGGATAGCATGAGCATATGTATTACTACAATATTTCTGCCGTGCAAGTGGTGCATACTTTCAGTACTTCATAGTTACCATTGCATGTGTTGTAACACCTTTCTGCCTACTGTTTGTACATTTCAAAGGGAGTCTGTGGGGCATCCCTGTAACTCAGTCACTGTTGCTATGTCCAGGCTCTTAACTATTCAAATATGGCAGTGTCAGACCTCTCAAGTGTACAGATATTTGCAGGTTGTCCACAATTTTGCCTCATATTTTGGTCAATATCTCATAAACAGCTTTTTCTGGCAAATCACTGTGGGCTCAAGTCAGACTATAGTGACAAACATTTCAGTTTCAGACTTCATACCCTTCCAAACATCCGACAAAATGCAGAACCTGTTACTCTCTCAACTGTCTAAGTTTGTTGTAGCATTATTTGGAATGTGTCCCTGTTTTTGGCCCTTTGCTCCACATTTTTTATTACTTAGTCCGGATGTGTGTGAGTATGTGTGTGGCTTGCAAGGTGCTACAGTGACATTATTACCTACTAGCTACCAACTAGCATGGCTGTTTCTGTTCACACACTACTATTCTAGAAATCCACTGCATTTGACAGTAAATATACATGACATGCTTTGTGTACTACACATCCTATATTCCCTTTACATTCATTCCTACTATTACAAGATATATTTATTGTAGCACAATGTTCTTATATAACAGTCATGGCTTAGTGGTAAGTCATGCAGACTACTGTTTCCAAGGTCCTGGGTTCGGGACTGACAGTGGGATTTTATTTTGCTTTTGAGTAGACTACAGGACTTGTCATTCAGAGTGACTAAGGCACTTTTAAGCAGTTGTAACCGGGTTAGCGCTGGTTTGCGCGGAGCTCAAGCATGCGCACTGGCGTTCAGCTTCACGCATACCCGCTTACAACTGCTTAAAAGTGCTTACTCTTGCGCACACCCGCGCTATTTTCTTTGAAAGAAATGAAAATGGGGAGACAGGAAAGTGGTGAAAAAGGGGTCACAAAGAGGGTAAGACAGTAGGGAAACAAGCTCGGGTTTTGCAGGAGGGATGTAGGTAAGGCCCATAGCTGCCCATTTCTTCATCAGCAACAGCTGTGCATATGTTTGTAATTTGGTGTGACATTTGAAACCTTCCACCCCTGAGAGAGGTGTGAGGACAACAATAATACTTGCACAGCCAATTGTAATTGACAGTTTCCATGTCCAGCAGACATGTGTGCGAAATGGGCAGCTATGTATGGGGCATAATTTTTTTGTGGGTACAGAGTGCCCTTTTTTTTTTTTTCAGGTGAGAGTGGTATGTCAAGTACAGGAAGTCGGTATAGCTGGGGAGGTAGGTTGGGTAGGTTAACAGACAAGACAAACAAGATGCATATAGGGGCAGTGTATGACACATGTGGGGGGGTTACACAATTGACGGGGATGGATGTTTGGATATCTAGAGCCCATGAGCCCACAGATGGCAGCAGTGGAACTGATATCCCCACCCATGGGCAGTTGCCACTGTGCCTTCACGGCCCAGGACGGGGCTGTGCTGGGGGCTGTGTAGGCGGGGCAGCAGGCACGCCCGTTAGTTGTGCCACCTGTGTCTCAAGCTGTCATAGGGGCCCAAGAACAGCTTCCCGGATCTCCCTACGCACCACAGTCCAGACACTATAGAGGGTGAGTGGTTGTTCTCCTCCGGCCACACTTGCAGAGGGGGGACGAGCCCCATCCCCTGCAGCACTTCCACCCACAGGTGGCACAGGGCCACCAGAGGAGGGTCCGGCCTGGGCACTACTGCCAGGTGCACTTGCCAGCTGAGGAGGGAGAGGTGGGTCTGCTGGAACCCGCCTTCCCTGTCGTCCTATGTTTTGCATTATGTCATGACAGTTTGGGTTAGTAATGTACAATACCATTCACAATTAGTTGTAACAGCATGCATTAGTATTCCCATTAACCAAACACCCAGATATTCAAACCATTGAACAGCAAGCATAACACATGCATATTTTGAACAGCAATACACAGTCCAACAACATGCAGGGTTGATTGATGGTAACAGGCCATCAGGTTTGGATGTATGAACAGGGCAGATGCATCAATGTACATGCAAATATGTATGAACCAACAGGACAAATGTCCAGGGGTGTTAATTGTGATTGCACATACCAATTTCACGTGGAATGGATTATATGTGGTTATAGGGTAGGGTGAAGAAAATTTAATTAACAACTTCAAATACCAATACATATGCTGTACATTTCTAATAGCTGCAGATATATACACACTACAGTTCTGCCTACAATTTCCTATGTGATAACTACTTCAAGTTGGTGATAGGAATGTTACTGCTACATCAATATACATTTTCATTTTTATTCATACACATTCATATCTGACTCTGTTCAGCTACATCATCCTGCTACATTTGCTTTATATAGCTATAGACAACTGTGGATGCTTGGTATTTCAGACAACCATACTATCTGCATATTGCAGACTGAGAGCAACATATCCAGATTTTGGGATACACATTCCAACTGCGGTAACATTTTCAAGACATTTTACAGTTTGGTTCTGCTTGTCACATTAATTTCATTCTGTACTGACTGCAGTATACTTTATTCAGGAGTTATTATTACTTTATTGGTGGATTCATAACTCTTTCTCACACTCTCTCACTTGTTTTATTTTTACAATTCAGGATGGTACTTAATTCTAGGCTTTATTGACATGTTTTACCTGTAGTTATAACAATCCTTTCCAACAGTCTCACTTCTGTCATGTTTCTGTATTTCAACAGGGATATATTTCACACGTGTTTTACTCAGCTTCTGCAGCTGTACTTTTCAGCCTGCTGCAGGTTATGTACTATTATATTACAGGTGGGACATCTTTATTTCAGACTTTATTTCAGACTTGTTTCATTTTTCTGTTTGGATTACAGACTGCATCACACTTTTGTAATCAAGCAATACTTGCAAACCCCCTTACACTGTTATTTGCACATTCTATTACTTAGTGACTACACTGCACTCTTTTGCTAACTGTCATACTTATATATTTATTTACAGTTACAGGGAGAGGATTACTGACCTGCCTGGTGGTGCAACTGTGCCAGCCTATCGCCATAGGCTCTACAGTTCGCAGAACAGACACCTGCAGCTGTAATATAAATAAAGTAATATTAGAATACACATCTCCATAATATCAGCTAGGTTAATTTCTTACATAAATAATTAGATGTAACTTACTCAGTAGTGGGGCGTTGGGCATTTGCCGGGCCTTCTGGATCCAACGGTTTAGTTGGTCCTGCTCCCATCTCTTCAGGTCCGCATGATGGTGATGGACCTGCTCACCAGTCCTTGGTATCCCTGTGGCACTGGTGAGATCATGAGCCAACCGGTCCCACGCCTCAGCCCTATATGCCCCCCACAGGACCTGGCCCTGCATGAGTTGGACCTCATGATTGTGGACAAGGAGCCATACCATATATTTGGACTCCTCAACGCCCCACCTCTGTGCTCAAAAGCAACTACCCTCACCTACACCTGACTGTACTGCTACGCTATTGCTTCTTGGCTTACTTTACGTATTTAGTTCTTATATGCTTTTCCACTGACTGCTAACTGTGGCTAAGCTACGGGCACGCCCGCGCAAACGAGCGCACTCACAGGCAAACATCTTTACAATTTAAAAAAAAAAATTATAAGATGTTCATTTCTACATTTTATGTCCGTAGTCTGTGGGGGCATGTGTTGTGTTGTGTTTATTCACATTTACACGGGCTCTGTCGTGGGGGTTTACTTTCTGGACTTTTACTCTTCTGGGGGCGTGTCCCTTTGCAGGGCCCGGCCTATGGACACGCCCCCTACTGTCTTCCACGGACCGTGTAAGCCTTAGGTGTGATTCAGCATACCGTCATGCATATGCATGACATGCTGACGTCACACCGTTTAACTGCAGCCTCCGTGTAAGCCTTGTAACTCTTACACGGAGGATTCGTGAATCCTGACCATTATGTCAAACTAACAATATTTTGTTAAATGTGGTTGATTATTGTTATGTTTTATTATTTTATTTATTTTACATTTGTTAACCGGGAAAGTCCGACTGGATACAGGTCCATTTTCAGCGGAGGCCGGGGGAAAAAAGCTCTAAATGTACAAAAACAAGTGTAAATACAGTGAAATTATTACAGTGAGTTATCACAAAACTAAGATTTGTTAACGATATGTACACACAGGTACATGTTTTTCTCACATACACACAGCAAAGGTTGGAAACAAGTAGCTGAGAAAGAAATAGTTAAAGATTTCATCTGAAAAAGGAAAACACATATATTAAGGTGGTAATCATACATGGTGTAGTGTTAACTTTAAATCTTTCCAGTAGGTGGGTGATACACAGAATTTTAAACAGTTTAGTCAGATAGTCAAATAGTCAGTTTTATTCTTGTAGTGAGGTTCTCATTTATGAATTATGTTTGAGTGGGGGTTCATCAGGGTTTGTACAGGGACAAAGCCACTGCATTTTTAGGTATTTCCTAAGGGATGTTTTGAATTGGGATAAGGAGGGGTCAGTGGTGAGTTCAGCAGGAAGTAGGTTCCAGTTTTTATCGGCAGAGTTGGAGAATAGTGATTCACCAGCTGAATTGTTGGTTTTAACAGTCTGCATTAGCAATTTTTTGGAAGAGCGAAGAGATTTTAGGTTACTATAGGGGGGTAATAATATTTTTCAGTATGGGTGTACTGTCTGGTTGGTAGAGGATTTTGTGAACAACTATTAGTTGGTTATATTGCAGTTGATAGGGTAGTTCAAGCCAGTCTAACGATTGAAGGCTAAGGCAGTGATGGGTTCTATAAGCTGATCCTGTGGCAAATCTGGCAATGTTATTGTAGCTCATAGTAAATTTATTGAGGTTTGATTTGCTTAGGTTTACGAAGATGGGTGAGACATAATGAAGGGTCGATAGCAGATGTGTACGGGGCGGGCAATAACAGTTTTAGCAGATGGGGTTAGGAATGGTTTAATCCTGTACAAAGAGCCTACTTTTTTATTAACTGTTTTAATAGTTTTGTCTATGTGAGCATTAAACTTGAGGCTGTTATTGATGATCACTCCCAGTAGTTTAGCAGTAGGTTCTGGGGAAATTATGGTATCATTGTTAGATATTATGATGAGAGGTGGTGAGGGGACCTTGTGAGTGGGGGAGAAGAGTAATAGTTTGGTTTTATTTGGGTTTAATAGTAGTTGGCAACCAGTGAGCCAGTTCTCTACTTTGTTGAAAGTGATTTGGGACAAGGATTGTAAATCTGTTGGGCTGGTGGCAGAGCAGATTAGGGTTGAGTCATCTGCATACTGAATACAAGTTGCATCAAAGATGACTTTGTACAGGTCATTAATAAATATGAAGAATAGGAGGGGACCTAATATAGATCCCTGTGGGACTCCAAGGGTGACTGGTAAAAGGGACGATATGTTATTCTTCCATAGTACAGCTTGCTGTCTGTCACTTAGATAAGAATGAAACCAGGTAATTGCTAGGTTATCTATGGTGAGTGATTTTAATGTGTTTAAGAGTAGCTGGTAATTTACCATATCAAATGTCTTGGATAGGTCAAGGAAGAGGGCTGAGGAGAGCTTATTACAGTTTTGATTTATTGTATGGGAGAAGGAGAGAAGGGCTGAGGTTGTACTATGGCAAGGTCTAAATCCATGCTGGGAGGGGGCTAGGAGAGTGTTTTGATTCAGATAGGCAAGAAATTGCTTGTGGATACATTTTTCCATTATTTTAGCCAAGGGAGACAAAATGGCTATAGGCCTAAAATGTGAAAGTTCAGTGGAATCTCTCCCTTTATGAAGAGGAAAAATGTTGGAGATTTTCCAGATGTGGGGGAGATAGGCTTTGTTAATAGTTCTACTGATTAAAATTGATATGGGGTATACTATTTCATTAGTGGCTTTTTGGAGATATTCTGCAGGTAATAGGTCTGCTAAAAGGGTGGTGGGTTTCAGCTTTTTAAGTAGGGACTTAATAAAAGATGTTGGTACTGGATCAAGCTTAAAGGGAATCTTATTATCAGGTGTGGGGTTGGTGGTACTTGGGGTATAAAGAGATAGCTTACTGGCTAGGGATTGCATGGTTTCTGTAAAGAAAGTGTTAAAGGTGTTAGCAACAATTTTAGGAGGTTGTTGGAGGGTAGTTAAGGGGGGTAGGGATAGTTGATTGGCCTGAGTGGAGAAGTTTGTTTATGCCTGACCAGAATTTTTGTGGTTGATTTAATTATTATCTAATTATTATGATTTAATAATAACATATTTTTTTAAACTAACTATATTTTGGAAAATGTGGTTGATTATTGTTATGTGGTACTATGATGCAATACTAACATATTTGTTAAACTAACTGTTTTGTTGGCCATATGGTTTACCTTGTACTGACATGCTGTTGCCATAGTGACTGTTATATTAGTTAATGTTGTGTTGCACATAATATACATTAATATGTATTTGGATAAATAAATATGATGTTTAAAGCTGTTAATACTGAAAATGGTTTGGTTATTACTAACCATAACTTATTGCTATACCTCATTTACCACAGCACGTCAAGGTAGGCTGGGTTCAGCTGATCCCCCCTAGCTTTCCTCAACCGTCTGTAGCACCGGGTCCAAGCACATCTGGGCAATGACCACTGGTGCTCCCTCTGCTTCCCCTGCACTACCTGCGGTGTCCAGTAGTGCCACCCCAGAGGATGGTGCCTGTCCCCCCCTCTGGGAGTGGTGGTGGAAGGGTGTTTTCACCCATTTGGAGCTGCCGGTCTTGGTATGTAAGATAGTCCACCGCGGCTATGACCAAAGCCTGCACCAGATTGAGGGCATGCTGGGCACGCTGGTGGGGCAGCCTCACCCTGGTACCCAGCCTCAAACACAGCCACCCTCGGGGCAGTGATGGAGCAGTGTCAACAGTCCCATGGGTGGGGACATGAGTCACACTGCTCCTGTCTGGAGGCACATGGGACTCAGATTTCATAACACCCTGCAAGTTGTTCACCCACCTTATGTGTCACACACCTCCCCTATCTGCTGTCTTGTTTGTTTGCAAATGCATCCTCACGTACCCAACATACCCCCCCACGTACCTATGTCCCTTCCCCAACATTCCACTCTCACTTTAAAAAAAAAATGTGCACCTGTCCCAAAAAAATATCATCCCATACATAGTTCTCCATTTCGCACATGCCCACTGGACACATATAATTCAGTCCAATTGGATTGACAATGCAGTTATTTTGTCCTAACCCCTCTCTCTGGAGTCTGAGAATCCAAATTCATCTACAAATCCGTCAAAGTGCACAGTTGTTGCTGTACAAGAAATGGATAGCTATGGTTCTTTTCCTACACCCTTCCTGCACATCCCTCCCTGCCTCTCAGTATGTTCCTCCCCCATGCTTGCCCCCATTTCCCCCACTTTCCTATCTCCCCTTTTTTCTTTTCTTTATATTTTTAGTGCATTGTGCAGTTTTTCTAAGCTCAGCTAAATAGAGCTATAATGACTATATGTGTTTGTAACATTGTAAGACATGTACAAAATAAATACCTCTGTCATGTTCCGAACCCAAGCCCTTCCCACCTGCAGCACACTGCATTAACCCACCACACCACACAGCTCTTAATTAAAATAGGTGGTTTAAACAAAACATAGTAATTGCCAATTACAGTCAGTGGGCCTGTTTCAGCGGAGTTGCTCTCTGTGCAGTACAAACTGGAATAAAAAGTAATGGAAAAAAATGGGAGTGTACCTTGGACTTTGGTGCAATAGTGCACCCCTAGATAGCCAAAGACATGATAATGGATGTAAATGAGGTCTATGATAGCAGGTGAATGTGCTATTTCATCAAAAACATGTAGAAAGTCACCTGCTAAGGCATTTATGGCAAAATACATATTCAACTGGGACTCTGGTGCAGAAATACATCAATAAAAAGCCATGCGCATACTGATGGATGTAGAAAATGTCACAACTTGTATGTGTTCCCTTATATCTTGGAAATACACCCACTGTAGCAGTGACTCAGTAGTTCAGTCTGTTAAATGGCTTACAGTCAGTACATTTTGCCACACACAGTCCTGGGTTCACATCCAGTGTTGTGTTGTATTTCAATTACATTATTGTGAAGACAGCAATTAATGAATGACTCATGTACACATTATCCACACAAAGCATTGCATATTAAATAACTGCTTTTCAGTGCTGGTCTTCACAGTCCTGCAGGTAGGGACACAACTCACATATCCATATAGCATTACTTTATGTCACCTAGTAATCTGTTATTGACACAGTTGCCTAGCGTACGTACCTTAAACACATCATGTAATTGGAGTATAATGGGTACCCTCACCCTGGATCTGCCTCTAGAACAAGGTTGACACAGTTGACACAGATACACCTACAGCTTGTTGTCCTCCAAAGTGTTCACACTCACTGCCTATGTCTATTATCTGCAGCAGCAGCTGCAGCCTGTGGTACACAAAGCTCTGTGTAAAGGTTTCTGCTACAGACCTACCCTCTGCAAAGATGAAGTCTCCTCACCCCAGTACTGCCCATCTCAACAGCTAAGAAAGGGAACCTGCTCTACATGAAGGCCTTACATATTACACAGTGGTTGCATGTCATTAGCTAATGATAGTGCAACTCAGTTGTTTTGGCTGCAATTAGCATATCAGAGTCACAGACTGGTTTAGAGGCAATTACATGCTAATGAAAAGCATATTAAAATGCAAGCATCTGGCTATGGGCAAACATTCTTTATAAGACTTTCCTCACACAGAGCACACCTTTGTGAAACATTACTAGCAGCACATTTCAACAGAGGAGTACTGCACTCCACCAGTTATGTACCTGTTTTTTTTTATGAATAACAGGATGCAGATGGGAGGATAGAGGTATGAGGAATAGGGATTACAGCAGTAAGCCTGTGCTAGACCTATGGTAATGACATGCCATTGATACCCTGATGTCTTACACGTACAAGAGACATACAATATATCAGGGTTGCATTGTCTTTTGTCATTGTGGCACACTGGTGTTTTTGGACTGTCCCAATATAGTGGTCATAATAGCACACTGCTATTTGTCTGGCACTGTTCATATGACATATTATTTGGTGGCTGGCCTTAGGGGGACACAACACAGTGGACCAGAGTGTTGGGTGTATGATCACCTTCAGAATCACTCATGGCACACAGGGAACTACCTCAGTAATGATACTATCTCAGTTGTTTCTACACACATAGTATGTTGTCACACTGTGGGGTATGACATGTGTGAGCAAGTAGTGGATAGTGCCGGCCATTTTGTTCTTGTTGTATCTGTACATAGTCAACATCCATGTATTTAATCTTGTAATGTATTTCCCTGTTGGTGTGTTTCAGGACTAATGTATCACAAAAGGCATGCCCCCTACTCAGATGCGGAGAATGAAGTAATACTTCAAGGATTACAGCAGCACCATCACATCCTTCTATCCAGGAGGAGGCAAAATAGGGAACAGTGGGCTGCATTATGGGCAGACCTTGTCTGGGATGAGAATGAGACTGGCCACCAGAACAGGACATATGAGCAGGTCTGACACCATGCTATGGACATGGTGAATGCTGCATGATGATGGGCAGCTGATGTAGCCAGGGATAGTGCCATCACCAGTGAAAGGCCTGCAACAGAACAATCACGCATGGCCATTGAGGAATTCCTGGCAAATCTACATGACAGCTCCCAGGCATGCATTGCACTATACATGGTGGAGGTGGGTGCCACAGTGTCCACAGCAGAGGACCATGCAGGTAAGCTTACTGAGATCACCATTGCAATACTGTAGCAGTAACTCTTGTACATACATTTACATGGGTGTCAGGTCTATGTGTTGTGGGTGGGAATTTAAGCTCAGTTGTACACTCATACTCAGAATTTCACCAGTACATCAAGTAACACAGTAGCTATTGCACATGTGATATATATGCAGGCATTACCTTGTTGTGTTGCAACATGCAGTGGGACTGACATTACATCACCATCACCTTTGTACAGGTCAGTCATGTGTTGTCCAAGGCCTAGATCCTAGTCCTGGTAAGCCTGATACTATTTTGTTATTGAACATATATATACTATTAAGGGTAATGGCCAGGATAATTTCCCTATGTACAATTAATGTTGTGCATAACCAGAGTAGATCTGTTTGTTCCAGTCTGGAACAGTTAGCTAGATTTCCTAGAGTGGGTAATCACAGGAGTGTAATTGAATAAGCAGAAACACTTTTACAGCTGTAGTTCAGAGCAAATAAGCCTCCTGGTGTACATGAGGCAATTAATCCAACATGCCTTGTACATACTGAAAGGTTGAGGGTACATACCTTAGGCATTGAAACTTGTAGTTGTGTATATTTGTTAAGATAAGTGTACTGGGTTTTATGTATTGTTTTATCAGGTATAGCACCATATTGTATACCTGAAAGGTACATTGTACTGGCCAAGTATCACGTGATTTACCTAATGTGCTTGTTATAAAGGCCTTGAGTCAAATGTGTATTTTGTTGTGAGGAAGTCTGTTGTGCATGAAAGCGGTGATAAGAAGATGTGAGACTGGTAATGCAGTTATGGATCCTCATTATTATGTATCTTTGTGGATTTTCCATACATAATACTGCATGCAGTAATGTACTGCTATTGTCTTGGTTTCCACTGGTGACCGGGGGGATGGGGTCTCTTCCCCACACAACCTGATTTCAGTGTCTCTTCAGACACTGATGATGATGGTGGCCACAGTGAAGCACTGATGGGGTTGTTGGGGGCTGAATCTGTCCCAGAGGTTGACATCCCTCTTCTGCCCTCATTGTCACCACCCACAGTCAGTATGCCCACACATACCCAGTCCCCACAGGCCTCAAATATGGGACAGTCAGAGGGTGGAACAATTGCATAGGCCAGTGTGGCTACTATGGCTACAGTGAGTGTAGACAATGGCCATATCCAGATGGCTGGTGAGGTCCCACACAGGTGGATTGACAGGGGTGCTCATAGTAGTACTTCTGTCTGTCCAACACATGTTGCAGGTATCACATCACTGGTCACTCAGTGCATGTTTCAAGCCTTCATGGAGGCACAAGCATGTTCTGAACTGAGCACCAGATGTATGCTTAGGGTTATGGATGCAGCACAGTCTGACATCCATGGCTGCCTCCACCTGATTGGGGACACCCTGGATCAGTTCACTGATGCAGTGGATAGACAGTGGGCTGAGACATTGTCTGTCTTGGACCACACATTGTCTGTGCTTGAATATGTGGTTGTAGTTGGGAGTCAGTCCCATGGACATAGGTCAGCAACACCATCTGCTGAGAGTCCATGTGGTCATCCACAGTTATGCTCCCATAGTGGCAGTCCATCCAGCACTACAGAGGGGAGTGTGCTATCCACACCACAACATGGCAGGCCATGGGCACATGGTCTTGGATGGTCCAGTGGGGGACACAGTCCCAGCAGACAGCAGTCACCATCAGGTACTAGCACCATATCTGACCTTGAGCATACTGGTGCCCGTGCAACTCTTGGCAGAGCCAGTTCCTGTGTTCAGGGCTGGAGACAGTGAACTGTCAACTCTTCCACATATGGTCCACAGCTGTCCAACATAGATATGGGTAGGGCTAGCACTGAGCTTGACTGTATACAGGCACACACTCACATGTCACTTGTCTCATGTAGGTCACCTACAGACACACACAGCACCTCTCCATAGTCCATGTAACCTGCTCCCCTTCCTGATTCACACACATGCTGTCAATGATTTGGGCCAGTCTATGCCTCCAGCACCCTCACACATCACCCTGTGCAAGTGATGATACCTGACCCACATTCCTGTCATCCTTCCCATCGATGCAGGGGACTGAAGCTATGTGACTGATGCAAAGGATGACTATATTACTTGACATGTAATTGTGTAATGCAGTATTGTTTTGCCATACCACTTGTAGTGGTCACCAACATACACTGTATGCTGGCATGTGTCACGATTGCGGAAAATACTTTTGTGGACCTTATGTTGTATGATGTACTGGCGGTATTTTTACATAAAGACAGATATGTCACAGACCTGTGTATGTTTCTGTTGCAGGAGTCTGAGGGGATAAACTATGGACACACAGCGGTAGTGAAGCAGCACAGCATGGCATGGCATCACAGCAGAAATATGACTTCAGCAAGGGATAGCAGTATACATGAATGGCTCCATAGGTTCACATCTGTATGACAGTCTACCAAGGACAATGGTGGTGGTCAGCGTACTCATGCATTCATAATTTGTGATAAGGTCTGCTACAGGGCAAGGTGTACCTTGCTAGAGTGCATATGCTGCCTAACTGTTGGGAATATAGTAGATGGATGACTCACTGCAAGAATATTAGCCTACTATGTAATGTTAGTTCTACATGCTTGTGGGAGACATTTGTCTATCAGACATAAACACACCCTTGAAACAGATCCTGCCTAATGGTACACAGGCCACGTCAGTGCACCTCAGCACATGCGATCTGCTTGACTGGCTGAACAGCTGTCATCTCAACACTCATGTTGCCTGTGTCCCTCTTGCACTGGGGCAATATGTGCTGGTCTTGTACCAAGGGGTATACAGATGTCTCTGATTGTGAGGGCTCTATGACCATTATGCTAGTGAAGTTCACATGCCCTATGGTTCCACAACATGATGCATACTGCTGTAACAGTCTCACACACAAACATTGCCACATTCAAGCTAGCACCACTTCCACTCACTGCATACAGGATATGTCAAGGCATACACATACTGCAAGTTGGCTGTATGTAGATTAGAACACTTACCTATGTACTCGTACACACTACAGATCACAGTAACCAGTGCATGCAACACAACTCATGTTTGCTAGTACTATAAGTTTAGAACATATAATGCTTGTTGATATCAGCAAGCCTTGTTGTAGTTTGTCATTTGGGGGCCACATCACCCACTACAAATAAAATTATGAAAAACCCTTACTATGTCTAAGTTACAAAGGTTATCATGCATATGCCATATGGATATACACACGTACCATGTTGGGTGGAGTGAGGTTAGAACCCCTACCTATCTAGGCCTATACACTGTAGATCATGGTACTTATTGCATGTTTCACTGCTTATGTCTAATACTATACTGGCAGCTGGTAGTGTTAAGGTGGCTGACAACATCAAGTCTTGTACACTAGGGCAGTGTGGAAGCCAGCAGCAAGTTACAGGGCCAGAATGTGCATAACCACTGCAGGTGGATAGCCCATGAGGGCATGGCAGTTGTTTTGTAGGGATATAAGCACACACACACCAAGTAGCCAGGAGTGAGATTAGAACCCCTATCTATATAGGTATTACACACTATAGATCACAGTATTTATCGCATGCTCCATGGCTTAAGTCTTGCTACTATATTATCTGCTGGTAGTCTTATGATGGCTGGCATCATCAGGCCTTGCAGAATTGTGCAGTGTGGAAGCCAACAGCAAGTTACAGGACCAAAAAGTGCATAACCATTGCAGGCAGATAGACAACATGGGAATGGCAGCTGTTTTAGACACACACACACACACACACACACACACACACACACACACACACACACACACACACACACACACACAGTGGGCTGCAGTGAGATTAGAACCCCTACCTATCTAGACTTATACATTATAGATCAAAGTACTTATTGCAAGTGCCGCAGGTTAAGTCTGCTGTATATGTGATTGCAGGCACAGTACTTCTGCATTACACAAACAAGGCTTGTGATGAACAGCATCTGTGGCCTGCAAAGTGATATTGGTTCATACTGTTATCTGCATTTAGTATCCTAGCAATGAGATAACTGATGTCATCCTAGCTATGTGTGTACAGTTATCAGTATGGCCATATGTGGCTGCTTGAAGTTAGATGCCCTGTTCACCTGTGTCTGTATATGTGGTGACATCCAGCAAGCATAGGGGTCTGTAGGCAAGTGGATTATGTACTGTTGCCCCCTTAGTTTGGATCCTTTGAGCAACATTATGGCTGTGTGATAGTGCAGTTTACTCACCATTATTAGGGTATGTTGTACAATGCAGACCTTCACACATATATGTCTGTATATAACAGGGATGTATATCTATATGTAGCTGTGTGTGTGTTCATATGTATATGTGTTGTGTAGATATATGGGGGGGGTCTATCATTTTAATATATATATATATATATATATATATATATATATATATATATATATATATATATATCACTATATATCTATTTGATACTACATAGCAATAGATATACTATACATGTCAGAGAGAGATACTGACAGACGGATATGTATACATATATGTCTGTATGTATAGACATTTATACATAACAGGTCATTTCAATGTAGGGCCAACAGAATTGCTCTCATTTTTACTAAGTGTACGGGCAAGCCCAATGGGACTGTCAGTACTTATAATGTCACTCCAGGCAACACCTACCTTTATTCCAGTTTGGGATTTTGCATGTTATAGACATTAACATCCGCCTCTGTTTCTGCAGTACTGCACTTCACTCAAAATGTTCACAGCATTCCCCAGCAGTCAGCTGTACTAAATATGTGACTGAGGTTGGTAATGTTAGACCACCAACAGACTGACAGTCTGCATACCTCTCAACTGACCTTATTTTCACAGAATGTCCAGAGTTTTGCCTCATATGTTTGGTCTGTTTCTCACACATTTGTGGTCTTCTGGTGCTTTATTGAATGTTGATCAATACATTTTACTAACTTCAGACAAACAATTCTGTCGGACTTTATATCCATCAGAGCATATGTACTACTGCAACACCTTTACTTTCAGCAACTGTCTAGGTTTATGTGACCAATATTTAAACTCTGTCCGTATGTGTGGGCCTTTGTTCTCCCAATCTTTCTGGCTTTGTCCAGATTTCTTGCACTAAGAGGTTGGGAAGTATGACAATTCTGTGAAAACACCAACATGCTACTACCTCACATGCAAAAGATGTGAGTAATTCCAGATTAGAACCATCACTACCATCACCCATGCTAGCTTCCCTAGTCCATTGAGCCATACAGATCACTAGTCAGAGAGGGGTTATCCATCACGCAATCAACAGCATACATCTGTTCATTGTTATCCTGCATGAAAAAAGACATATAGTGTGTGAGCGGTATTTATGTTACAGCCCTGAGATTGCCTGGTCCACTGCTATACCATAGCTGATTTTTTGATAAAGCAGTTATATGGGTACACAGCTGTATTGGGGGTGGGGGGACAACAGCACATGATCGGCTTAGGTAGACAGTAGTCCCAATATCATGTGTGCCCACTGTTTAACATCTCCCTTGACTGATGTTGTGAATATTCCAACCATCAGGCCTACTGAAAATTAAGGAACACATACTATTGGACTGGGTATCAGTTGCCCCATGTGGATGTTAACTCTGACCAAATAGCCCAGTATATTTTCTTGCATAACAGCAGCAGATCCATACACATGGTACATTATCATAATCCTTATAATTAGTGTGTAGGTTAGAGACTTAACTTGTGAATGCAGCAGTTGACAGAACTGTAGTTCAGGGGTGACTCTGTGTGATGTAATTGGTACACAGCCAATACATGGCTAGGTACAAGTTGTGTGGGTTGCCTGGCATCAGCTATTTTAATATATGTATGTGAGTAAGAGAAAGTTGTCAGTCCCTGGGGCCCTAGGTTGTCAGTGAATGTACTATGCGTTGTCTCTTAGCTAATGTCAGGGCATACTGGGTATGCCTATGTCTCTCTACAGGGACATCTTCAGGGGACTCTTCCTCTGAGTCCTCCTGTATGTGTTGCTGTTGTGACCTAGGCACTAGTGGGGGACTGTGTATTCCTTCCCTATGCTAATCCTGCTGCAGCTGCTTCCACAGGATCATATTGTGTAGCATGGCACATACTGTGAACATATGTACACATGTGGCTGCAAATTATGCAGGGCTCCACCAGATATATTCAGGCACTGGAACTGTTACTTCAGCAACCCAAGCACATGCTCTATGATGTTCCTAGTTTGTGCATGTGCCTCATTATTGCATTCTTCCATGGGTGTGTGTACATTTCTGATGGGTGTCATCATCCATGGTTCCAGGGCGCAGCCAGCATCCCTCACTTAATGGCCATGTGGGATGTCCCCCCTAGCAAACATCTGGTACAGCTGTGATGTGTACCAGATATGGGAGTCATGATAGCTGCCAGTGCTGCCAGCACACACATTCAGATAATGCCCTTGTCATTGCACACAACCTGGCAGTTGATGGAGAGGTACCCCTTGCTATTGATGTAGATTCTACCCTCCTCACCGGGAGGTGCCTTGATATGTACATGAGTTAAATCAAGAGCACCCAGTACCTCAGGGTAGTGTGCTACACAGTAGAAGTGCTGCATATTGCTAGCCCCCCCCCTCTGGAGTAAGGGGGAAAATGAATGTGCTCACTGGCATGCAGTAACATGGCATCCACAAACTGATAGAGTACCCTGGATGCTAATGCCTTTGAGAGCCTCATCATGTACTCAGTTGGTCTTTGGAAGGTACCTGTGGCTATTATCCTAAGGGCTACACATACCTTTGTTTCAACTGGAATGGCTTCCCCTCTGTTGGCTCTGAGCCTGAGTTGAGGTTGCCATAGCTCAGTGAGTTCTTGTAGTATGTCCCTGTCCACCCTGTAGCACTCTACAATCTGAAGCTCATGTAGCTCCTGGAAGGTTACCCTCAGCCTGAACACTCTTCTCCTTCTCTGCCTAGGCCTATTGTCAGCAGCAGCAGCACCACTGACTTCAGAATCTAACACATACAAATGTAGCAGACCTGCAGCAGCCCCTAGCATTCTTCCAGTTAAAATTTCCAGGTTTGTACACCAATTGTACAGAGTATGGGGGAAAATCAGATTGTAGGGTGTATGCATACTTTACAGTGCTCTACTGTAGGGGCTGCTTGCATGATTGGCTACCTATTATGCATTGCACCTGCCTAATATGTCAGGAACATCATTTAATGGCCCTAGTTTAAGTTAAGCACGGCTCAACACTAATTAATACATCATTGGCCTTTTAAATCCTCTGAGCATTGCTGTGCACCACACAAATAGGTAAACAAAGCTTAGCAATCAGTAGACATCCCCCAGATTTTTCACACTCAGCACAGCAGCGTGCCATGCAAACATGCAGAAACATGTGCCTCCTAGGTAAACAATGCTTAGCAGCCAGTGCACACCCTCTATCAAACTTGCAAGTTATGCATAGTGGTGCACCATGCAAACAGGAGCAGCTATGCTCAAATTAGCTCAGAAGTTAGTAGATACACCCTCTCCTGATGCCATCTACCTCCTCTGTGGACACCAACACAGTTCCCTGCCTACATGGAGGGTATCTGTGGACACAATTACCCCATCATGCTATTCACTAACTTAACCTAATTTGCATAGGGATCCGTGTTCACAATCTGGATACTACATGCTTCCAAGCCCTACCATGTAAGCAACAGCACCAATGCACCATTGTAGATACTGCACACTGAGTCTTGTAATACATTTCTCTCTCATGGTATTAATATCTGATTTTTCCATGTTTTTTTTTTTTTTTTTTACAAGGCATGTTTGCACACTGCAGAAAACTGTGCACACATGCCAACATTATTAAAAAATAAATTTATTTTAACATATTTACTATAACTTTTGGAACACACGGGATAATTTTACTCATATCTGCGTGTGCTGTGCCATTTCTGTCTATCTAACTATATTTACAGCCCCTTTTTTTCTGTCTACACTCCTGTGCACAAAATATTTCCATGTACACTGTAGACACTGACACAGTGCCAGTAGGACAGCCTATCTGCTGGCTGGATCACTCTATCTGCCTCATTTTGCATGCGATTCACCTGCTTATGTGGTGACTTGCATGCCATGGAAATTTCCGTGTTGGTGAGCTTGTGCACACAGCTCAGCAGCACTTACTGAATCTAAAACTGTTCACACCTGTGTGACCAGCATGGCATGATGGCTACACAAAAAAAAAAAAAACAGTGTAGGCTTTATTAAATCCCCCCCCCCCTGTATTTGAGAAAATAAAATCTTAAAGTCCTTCTTGATAATGATACAGATGAACCCTCCAACAACTTTGATCCACATTCTCTTAGAATAAAAACTATTTATAACCCTGCGCTTCATAAAACCCTGCAGATTTTTTTTAACAAGTATGTGACCATGACTTGCGCACACTACTGAAGGACAACAAACATAGTAGTGGTTTAATTTGACCACCATTGAGTTTAAAGCTTTGCAGAAACTTAACCTTGATAAAAGTTTATGCATTATGAAAGCGGACAAGGGGACAGGGATTGCCCTTATGGAACATGATGTGTATATTTCTAAGACTGAGGCTATCTTGATTAACAATGAATTATATAGACTGGTAGATCTTAATTTTATTAATAAATAGTTTGAAGAGATCGATCACTTATTGCTTGATCTGGAGCACAATAACTGCCTTTCTGTTGAAGATTATCATTTTATGTATGTTCCTAACTCCAGTCTAGGCAAGTTGTTCAGCATACCTAAAAAGCACAAGGATGCTGTTAACCCTCCTTTTCGACACATTGTGTCCAACAAAAAAACTAAAACTGAAAATATTGCTGAGTACATTGACCCAGTGCTGAACCCTGTTGTGCAAGCTACTCCATTTATTTACGTGATTCTTGGGCATTTCTCCATCAACTATTCTTGCTGGATACAATAGACTCGAACTGGATGTTAGTAACTTTGGATATTGAATCTTTATATACTAACATTCCACACAAAGAAGGTCTAGCATTGATGTGCCTTTTTTTGATTGAACATACCACAGCCTCTACTGCTAAAATAGACACTATTTGTAAACTTGTGTCCACGGTCCTGTGTAACAATTTCTTCCACTTTAATGGGAAAGCCTATCAGCAGAAAATAGAAGGTGCCATGGGGTCAAAAATGGTCCCTGCATATGCTAACTTAGTTTTGAGGGCATGGGAAAAGCATATTTTGGTTAATTTGCCTGGTTTTGACAAAACTAACATGTATCGTCATTATATTGATGATATCTTTTTTATTTGGCAGGGGTCCAGAAGTGAACTACATTCATTTATTCGGACTGTGTCTGACAGCATTGATTTCCTTAGTTTTGTTATTCAGGGTATGGTTCTACTGTCCTGTTCTTGGACAGGGAGATCACTCTGGTTGCTGACTCATTTGAATCAAATGTGTTCCGCAAGAAAACTTACAGAAATAATTTTTGCGACTTCACTAGTCAGCATCCACATTTTACGAAAGCGAACATTATTAGGCGGCAGTTTATTAGGCTGTATGACTAAACAAATAATGATAATGTTTTCCTGCAAGAGTGTCATTTTCTTAAGGAATTATTTATAAACAGAAACTATCCAAGACAGCTCATGGAGAACATTTCTGCTGATATTTGCTTAACACATACTATCGGATTCAGACCTATCCTTAGATTTGGCTTTGAACCTAAACAATCAAGGGACTCCAATACTGACCGGATGCTTAGCTTTCCACTACCGGTTAGTGTAGACATGTTTTCTACTAGAAATGTTATTTCCAAAAACTGGGA
The DNA here is from genome assembly GCF_019279795.1 of Protopterus annectens. Taxonomy (NCBI): domain Eukaryota; kingdom Metazoa; phylum Chordata; order Ceratodontiformes; family Protopteridae; genus Protopterus; species Protopterus annectens. The sequence goes on from NC_056745.1 coordinate 1,182,694,414, forward strand.
CATTGTTACGAGTTGCAGAGAACTTGGTTTGGCTCTGGGCAACAGCCCAAACTTTAAAAAAAAGAACTCTTTGCAGCTCTTTTGAAAAGAATGATAAACCATTTTTGATTAAAGACTAAAAATAGAAACAAGCCCCCAGGTATGTTCTCTTGCAGTGGGAGTGTCACTTGTCAACACATTCGAACAGGAACAGAATATTTTTTCAAGGATTATAATGTTAAAGTGCCTTTTCACAGATACTATGACTGCCAAAGTAATAATGTTGTTTATGTTGGGATTTTTGACGTGAGTTTTTTTATGTTGGTAAAACATACAGGAAACTATCAGACTGGATAAACGAGCATTTAGCAGCAATCAGACATAATGATCAAAGGAATGCACTAGGTAAACACAGCTGACTTTGTAATGGGTTTCAAACTTTTAAATTAATTGTACTGGAAGAACTTGATTCCTTTGTAGGTGACAGTGAAACTTTTTTAGAAGCGTGAGAACTGAAATGGCAGCTGCTTCTAAATGCTGAAGCTTCCACAGGCATTAGGAAAACTTAAATATTAAATGTGCTTTGCGATGGTACAGGTGAACTCCACATGTTGCATTACACATCTGTTTATCATTGGTGACTGTATTGTTTTATTGGGTCTATGTCAATTATTCGACCACTTAAAATGTCGAACATTATATGGTCGAGACCATATGTCCGACATTTCAAGTGTTCGAAGGTTGACTTTTAACGGCGCCGTATGGTGCAGAATGGGAAAATTTCCCTTTTCTGCATTGAAGTGCAGTCTCGGAGTTGGTATATTTAAGTGGGGGAGTGCAGGGGGGCTTGCTCCCCTACTCGCACTGTTAGTGTATGTTTTTCTTTCTTTTTTTAATTAGATATTTGAACTGCCAAATATCGACCATATGGCCTCGACCATATGGTATTTGACATTTTGGAAGTTTGAATATTTGACATAGACCCTTTATTTTACTACATTGGTTATACATGATGCTTATTGGCTGTTGATGCTTTTAAAGAGAGGCACAACAAGGCTTTATTTCATTCTTTGTTTTTTTTTTTTGGAGAAGTTCTTATATCTATTAAAGAACAAAAGTTCTCAACACCTGTTTGGCTCAGTTCTCTTCTTCTAGGTCCTAGAAGCTTGTTAGTTTACATATATATATATATATATATATATATATATATATATATATATATCTATATATATAGATATATCTATATATATATATATATATATATATATATATATATATATATATATATAAAACTAGATGACTGCAAACTAAGAGCCATAGTCAAGTCCGCAAATGATGTGGACATCCTACAGAAAGGCCTCTGTGAGACAGATGCCTGGTGTCAGAGCCATGGCCTCAAGCTCAATGCCAAAAGTGCAGTGTCATCCCCTTTGGTAAAAATACTGTACCCATGAACTACCACATAGGCAGCAATCTACTTAACACTGAATGTGTGATAAGAGACCTTGGGACCCAGGTGGACAGTAATCTCTCCTTTGATAGTCACATCACCACAGTATTCAGGAAGTCCTTCTACGTGGCACACCTCATCATAAAAGGGTTCTCATCCAGGAAAAAAGAGGTCATTCTTCCCTTCTACTCGATACTCATTAGACCCATTATAGAGTACAACGCCCCTTTTGGAATGTACCTCACAAGACATCTGCAGCAGCTGGAAAGGCCACAGAAGTACCTCACAAAGAGGATTACTGGCCTCAAACAAATGCCCTACACTGACTGTCTCAAAAAACTCCAGCTTTACTCCGTAGCATATCGCCTACGCCTAGGTGATCTCTGCCTAAGATATAAAGCTATGTCAAACCCAGAGCTGCTGTCATGCTACACCTAAAGAAATCCCAATCCCTCTGAGCTACACGCTCTAGGGACCTAAACCTTGTCACCACAATAAACAGGACATGTTGGAGGATAGATTCCTGTCCCGTAGACTTCCCATACTCTGAAACAGGCTACCCATCTATGTCAAGCAAAGTTCTTCATTAGCACACTTCAAGAAAAATCTTGATGAGTGGATGGGAAATAGGAAATACACCCTGGGGATCACTTCTGTATCTCTGCTCGACAGTGGCACAGGAAAATAACTTTCTTGGGTGGCGTAAGCCAGGGAACCTTATTGGCTAGGCTTACATAGGCCCTTGGGTCAATAGCCTAGTACCTACCTATGAACCTATGAACCTATATATATATATATATATATATATATATATATATATATATATATATATATATATATATAGCTAGCTAGATATACCCAATGTCACTGGAGGCAAGGCTCTCACATACATGGACTTATAATATGAAACAGGTTGTCAGAAACACATACACTGCACCCACCACACATAATATAGTTCAGAAACATAAGACTCACGTATGCTAAGGCTCTTAAATGCAATCTTCCTAAACCTCAAAGGACTCCCAGATATTGCATTTACAATAATTATCCACAGAAGCCTCAAAAGTACCTGCCATAATAATACCCTCCATAACACATACAGCCACATGTCACAGCATCTCAACTTCTAGGCCCATAAGACAAACCATCACACAGCCCAATATTTTGGTCATAGGAATCTCCAGGGTAAAATACACATATATCGCAGTCATCAGACTGAGTAAGGAGAATGTCATTGTCAGTTTTCTATCAGGGGCCAGGATCTGCTAGATCACACAAACACAAGTACCTGTATGACTCAGTCATAGTCCATGTGGTTGTAAATGACCTGAGAAGTAACTCCCTAGACTACATGATGAGAGACATTATGACGCTCTTGGACTGTGTGTCCCACGCCAGTATGAGCTTCGCTATGAGCAGCATTCTATCTTCGCAAAGGATGATGCCACAATTTGTGCAGAAGATAATTGAATTTAATAACTGGCTTAGTTTTGGTGTCATTCAAAGGGGGTGCAATATTTGTTAGTCTGGGAGGACATGGTTGATAGATCATGATGCTTTGCCAGGGTTGGTCTGCACCTGTCTCCTTTAGGCTTTTAAATATTAGTCAAATCCTTGTCTATCCCACAGTGCCTTTTTCAAGCATCGCCAAACTGATAAATCTTCCAAAAAGGTATAATCAATCTAAGAAAATGTAAAGGTGTTACTGCTCAATGCCAGAAGTCTAAAGAAGAAACTCCATTCCCTGCAAGCTATCCTCACCCTGAAGAATGTAGATGTCTGTACAGTTACTGTGACATGGTTTAAAGCTGCAGAGAGCATCCCTGCAGTGCATGGCTAAAATGTCTTCCAAACATTTAGGTAAAACAAAGAAGGCTCCTTCTTTGTTTTACCTAATTGGTGTTTGTGTTTTTGGAGGAGTTCCAAGCATTTAGACCAGCTAATGCACAACAAAGAACAAAAGGTGGAGGTATCTCAATTTACATCAAAAACTAACACACCACAAGGCTGGGAAAACAGTATGAACCTCCTCAGCTTCTTGATGACCATATTAGATTACCATAGGCAAAGTCCCATACCATACCCTTGCAAGCCATAGGTCCCCTTTTATGATCCAGAAAACTCATAACGTATACTTAATCATACAGGAGCCACTCCCCATTCATCCCATAACCATATTCATGGACAACTTTTAACTACCCCACTATAAACTGGCAATCATTCATGACACCAAACTTGCTGACCCAGTGATTCTTGGACATTGTAAACAAAACACCCTGAACCAGTTAGTCCATAAGCCCACTAGGGGTGCTAATATCCTTAACTTAGTCCTAACAAACGTGAAAGAATGTGCAGTCCCCACCCCATCCCACCTACTGTAGTATCCTCACTGGTCAGGTTAGACTATAAAGCTGTATCCTTTCAAATAAAAATAAAATCCAGGACTTCAGCTAACCCTGGAACTTTGAGGAATTATTCTAAGGCAAACTTCCTACTATTAAGTGACAAAATATCAAAATTTCAATTAAACCAAACTATGAGAACACCACTAATTATGCAGAATTGTACATGAAAACTCTGTAAAATCATGTTAACTGCTGCATAGAGACATCTGTGCCTTCCTGGAATAAGCAAAGGATAAACTCAAAAAACAAGCCACCCTAGTGGAAACTCAATATCAATAGTTATAAATAAAGGAAGAAAACCATGGCAAAAAATAGGATGTGTAATGCCTAGCAAGGTAAAAACTCCCTCATCAATCTAAACAAGCAACTCGGGGAGACTAATCAAGTCTATCAAAGCCAGATTTGAGGTAAAATAGCCTCCCAGACCAAGTAGAATCGCAAGGCATTCTTCAGCTATGTCTGCAACCTCAAAGGCAATTCGCAGCAATGTACTGAACTAATTGTAAATGGAGCCACCAATACTGAGACAGAAGGTATACCAAATCTACTAGCTGACAAATTTAGCTCCAATTTTAACCCCCAACTCCCTCCCAGCCACCACCCCCCCGGAAATACTCTCAATCATAACTCTTCCAACTATCACCTGGGAACAGGGCCTCGATGCACTATCCAAGGCTAAGAACACTGCATTGGTTGACCCCAGTATTATCCCAGGATGCCTCCTTAATAGCATAAAACACAACCTATCAGAGCCACTAGAATCACTACTTAACTATAACCTCTAGACAGGCTTTGTACCAAGCAAATCGAGGACTATAACTATCATCCCTCTGCACAAAGGTGGGCCATCTATAGACCTGGGTATGTACAGATCTATAAGACTTAATAATCTAATATGCAAAGCTACGGAAGGAATTATAATGGAAATGATAAACAATGACACAGGAAATCTTAAGACCCTGGATCCAGTTCTGTTTTGTTTATTAAGGGCAGGTCATGCCTATTCAACCTGGTGAATTTCTTTGATAAGATCACCAAAGTCATGGACAAGTGCAAAATGGTACATTCTGCCTACCTTGATATGGCCAAAGCATTCAACACAATACCCTACTTGGACACTGTAGACAAATTCACAAAATTAGTTATAAACCCCTTTATGCCCACTGGATAGCCAGTCGGCTCAAAGATAGGAACCAAGAAGTTAGGATGGAAGGGGTCTAACTCTACTAAAAGGCCAGTCATAAGCAAAGTTTCTCAAGGATCAGTGTTGGGGCAGCTCACTTTTACTATCTACTTCTCTGAAGTCAAGGCCAACATCAAGGGCCTTTAGCAGACCAAGTTTGCAGATGATTGTAAACTAGACACAATTACAGAATCCCCCAAAGACAAAAATACCTTCCAATAAGACCTGACAAAGAGCAATAACTGGTGCCCAAGCCACAGTCTAAAACTCAATGCCAAGAAAAGCATAATAGTATACTTTCAGAAGATGGCTAGCCCTAGAAATTACTACAGTGATAATACACCTTTAAGAGTATACCCAGCAGTCAGGGATTTGGAAATGCATGAAGACACTAATCTGGTCTTTGATCTACATGTGGCAATGTTACTAAGGTAATTATTATATGTTGCGCAATTTATAAGCAAGGGTATATCATCTAAGTCCAAAGATGTCATGGTTCCACTGTATTCAGGCCATATCAGACCAGACATTGAGTACAATACCCATTTTGGTATGTACCTGAACAGGCATATGCAGCAACTCTAGTGTCCACAGAGATTCTTTACAAAAAGAATACAGGGTGTAAACAGCATTCCCTACACATACTGACACAAAGTATTGTCCTTGTATTTGATCTCCTATGGAATACTGAGAGGAAATCTATGCCTGGCCTACAAAGCATCCTGATCCCATTCTGATGGACCTGTTGCACATCCATACAACCAAAATCAACAGAATTACCCAACTAGAGAGTGAAACTCCATCTGCAACATAAATAGGACATGCATGAGGGATGGGTATGTGTCTCAGAGACAACCCCCTTCTCTGGAACAGGCTTCTTATCAATTAAAGCATAACCTGGACCAGTAGATGGGAAATCAGAAATTTACCTCTGATCTGGCACCGATTTCTCTGTTAGACTTCGAAAGATGTAGCCTGTCAATGCTTGACCACTCTTGCCCAGGTCTACATATACCAATTAAAATAACCCAGGGGTACCAAATTTGTCAGATACATTTTGGAAGCATATCTAGGTTTAAAAAAAGCCCCTTTGGGTGATTGGCCTAGTAATCACTTATGAATCCATGAACCTCAATCTCTCTCTCTCTCTCTCTATATATATATATATATATATATATATATATATACACACATCTGTATATCTGTATATATATATATATATATATATATATATATATATATATATATATATATATATATATATATATATGTATATATATTTATATAGATAGATATATAGCTATATAGAAATATGTACACAGAGAGAAAGAGATAGCATATACACATAATATATATATATATATATATATATATATATATATATATATATATATATATAGAGTCTACTTCACATGACTGAAATTTCATTTGACTGATATCATAATACTGAATTTTCAAAATACTGAAAACTCATTTGACTGAATCTCATTATACTGAATTGTAAGTCATAGATATGATATGAGTTTCCCTTCTCCTGTGACTTGCTTGTGATAAAAAGAATTACTGTAACTTGTAGTGCTGATTGCCAGAATACCGATGTCATGTAGAAAGTAGTGTTGTAATGTTTCTAAATGTGGGTATGTCTGTTTACATTTTTATGAAAGTATCTCAAGTAATATGGCGGATGTTTTATGCATTCCCAGCAGTACTGGCAGCGTGTAGACTACTGTAAGGTAACTAAAAGGTATATGCCTTTTTCCCAATCTAATGCGATCCTGGAGTTAGTATATACAGTTAGTGGGTGTGGGAGGCTCAGCCCCCCACCTAGTTTCCTTTTATATCGTCCGGTTTCTGTTAAAAGTAAGTAGTTTTTAAGTTCTGGAAAGAGTAAGTCATTGGTGTTGCAAGTGTGCATGTCTATGGTTTACTAGTTAGTATTTTGAAATTTAGCATTGTAAGGTTTCAGTACAATGAGTTTCAGTCAAGTGAGTTTTCAGTATTTTGAAAATTAGGTATTTTGGTCCCGGTCAAATGAAATTTCAGTCATGTAAGTAGACCTATATATATGGATCTCATTTAGAAGATTGACTATTTGGAATGTTGAATGTGATATGGCAGAGACCATATGATCGACTTTCCGAATATTTAAAGCAGTTTTATGAAAATTGTGGTACAGTGGGGATCGGGAAAGTTACCCTTTTCTCCACTGTAGTGTGATCTCAAAGTTGATATATATAATTTGCAGTGTGGGTTGGGGTGCAGGGGGACTCTCCCCACAAAAACATAGATTTTTGTTGTTTTGTTTCATTCAATTTTTAGGAAAGTGGATCATATGGTTATATTCACACACAAATAAATGCACACTTGCAAACACATGCACAGACTCACACTTGATTTACAAAGATTGAGTTTACACAAGGCCATTCTATTTATTTAATTGTGTAAGTTACTTTGCAAGAGACATGGTTGATGAAATGGCTATTGACTTTACTTCACAGACATAAGATACATGGTTTGAGCCTGACCTCTAGTCACTGTCTATATTGAGTTTGTACATTCTCCCTGTGTCTGTATGGGGGTTCCTCCTACCCCCAAAAACATGCTGGGTGTTTACATCTCAAGAATGGAAGGTGCTTGGTTCAATCTCAACATCTCCATTTAAGTCAAGAAGTATGCCAGCACAGTAAACCCCAAATAATTGAATGAAGTTTTGTGCGATAGCATATAATCTAGTTGATGTCTATTGGGGTGAAGAGTTGTACAGACCAACTGTTTTTGACATCAGCTGTGATGCACAGTAGCCTCTAGATAGGAGAACACAGATCACAGTATGTGTGTACGTGTGTGTGTCATGTCAGGGCTGCAAATATTAGGTCTAGGCGATGCAGTTGCATTGGATAATGTTTCCAAAAATGGATATGGTTTGAGGATCGGACCTCTACCAGAGAACCATGCTAGCAGTGAGATGAGTTCATTAGCCAGTGTGTGCCTGCCATAATGCCCAACAATGCTGTGGCAATAAGCTTCTGACTGGTGTCTGTTTGTCCAGACTACATTACCTGTGATGGCTTTTTTGAATGAAAGCTGGGCATCAATCTACAAAAATGTGAAAGATTGTTACACTGAATATATGTCCATATTTCATAGGACACAGTGAGTTGATAACATAATAGTAAGGGGAGAAAGGACATCTTGTGAAGGGCAATGCATTAAAGTCACTCAGCTTGGGATCCAGTGTGTACTAATCAGGGGAGACAGACTAGAAATGGCATGGGAATTGTGGTGGGAAAAAGTCTTCTGTAAAAAAGTGAGGAATGTCATCAGAATTAGCAACAGAGTCATGGTAATGAAACTCCACTGTAAAATTGGGGAGATATTTATAATCTCAGGCTGTGTCCCATAGCAGGGAAGTAATGGTGGGAGAAACATGGCATCCAAGCAACATTTTCTAGAACTACTAGACAAAGTGTGATAAAATGGGTTGTTATTGATAATGGGGGAGCAGAATGCTCATACCAGGAGAGATAGAACAGGACATGAGGACTGCCTGGGTCCAGATGATTGGGCAACAGGAATAAAAAAAGAGAGGCCATTCTATACTTCTGTCTGGCCAATAACTTGATGGTGGACAACACATGGTTTACCAAGAGAGACAGTCACATATACAAGAGTGGTCAGTGAGACAGTCACATATAAAGAGTAGTCGGCATGCAGCTAAGTAGGCCTCCTCCTAGTAAGGAAAGGGCACTGGGGTAGAATCAGAGACTGCAAAGTTATGCCCAGTGAAAGTGTTAGCTTCCAGCATAAACCACTGGTAGTCATAATAAGCTGCAAGCAGTGGTCAGAGAAGGCACTAAGGTCAACACAGACTAAGCTGAAAGCCTAGAAGTTAACTGGAGCAAAAGCACAGGTGTTCAAGGAAGTAATCTCAGCTCTAGGGTTTCAAGATGGAGATGAAAAATGTGAAGTCAAACAGCAATGTGTCAAAGCCGCATGTGTGAAGACTATAGAACAGATACATGGCCAAGCTAGGTATGTATGAAAGTAAGGTACATAAAGAAAGCTGGTGATGGGATTCATAGGTCCAAGAAATTATCAAAAGAAAGAAAAAGTGTGGGAAAAAATTGGAGACAGAAAAAAAACAGACCAGGTTATGAAGAAATGCTAGCTGGCTAAAAATGAAACTAAGACAGTGGCCACAATGGCAAAGAACAAGAAGTAAAAAAAAGCTCTTTTTGCTTCTAGAAAGTGATTCAGCAAAAAGCACCAAAGAAATGCTATCAAGTTGTAAGGCAAAGACAGAATGATAGACAGTAATCAGTCATGATTCCTATGGGTTCCAGCAAAAATCTAGTCACCAGTGCAGAAGACATCAAAGGCAGATGGGCTATTTCCAACAGATTTTGACTGAAGAAATCTCCACATGAGTGATACTATCTGATCACAGCCTACAATAAAGGGGAAGAAGAGCCCACTATAGAAAAAGTATAAACTTCTTTAAGGAAACTGAAGTCAGGGAAAACAGCAGGCTCCGATGAAGTCAGAGCAGACATGATCAAAATGTTGGTGTGTTAGAGGAGAAATGGCTCCTGAAGACACTTATCATGGTATGGAGAGAAAGGTATAACCCAAACAACTGGAGAATAAGCACTCTGTTTCCAGTGTATCAGAACAAAGGGATCATTCATAAACATGTACAATACAGAGATATCCAACTCCTGTCAAACTACATGAAAGTTCTGAAGATGGTGACTGATGACATGTAGAATGGTATAAGTAAAATGGGTGAGGAGCAGTTTGGATTCATATTAGAATGCAGCACAACTGATCTAACATTTACGATAAGAGAGAGACAGTGGAGAAGAAGCTGAAGATGAGGAAGGATTCCAACTCTAGACATCAAGAAAGCGTATAACAAGGTCTCACAGAGGCTGAATTGGGCAGGCCTGTGATGATTAAAAGTCCCAGAAACATTGATAGAATTAATGCATACTGTGTTCAAGGACCCAATGACACATGTATGTTCAAACTCAGAGAGGGGTTCCTACTGGGAGTGGGTGCACAAGCAGCTCTGAGCCCACTGCAGTTCATACTGGTAATGGACTACATTAAAAAACAGGTAGTGGGGGAAGGATCAACAATACTGTTGTATACAAACAATGGTGTACTACAAGCAGACTCTGAACAGGAACTTCCACAAAGATGAAAGTACATGGGATGAAATTAAGTACAGACAAGACAGTTGCCATGGCAACACATTGGGGAAATCAGAAAAGGGTGAAAACTGAGATAGAAGAGAAAATAGTGGCCCAAGTTAAGAGCTTCAAGTATCTGGGAGGGATAGTTGAGGTGAAGGGAAGTCTGAATGAGGAGGTCAAAGCTAGAATCAGAGGGGCTGCTGCCAACTGGTATAGAGTCCCTGGGATAGTGTATGACAAAAGAATGCCAGAGAAAGTGAAATGTAAAGGTATATAAACAGTGGTGTGACCAGTGCTTTTGTATGGCACAAAAACCTGAGCAGTGAAGGCAGAACAACTGAGGGAGCTTGTGGTGATAGAGATGAAGTGCCTGAGACAGGCTAGGATGTGCATTGTGAAGCAGATAAAGAAATAAAGACATTGGAGCAGAAACCAAAGTAGCCCCAGTTACAGAAAAGGTCAGGGAGAATATATTATGTTGGCTCAGTCACGTGCTGGAAAGCAGAAGATGATTTGGGGAATATAATTTGGGAGATTCACAAATAAGGAAAGAGGAAACAAGTATGTCCAGCAAAGAGATGGACTACATGAGGAAAGACCTGCAATAGTCAGAGAAGATTGTCAACTGGACGTATAAGAGAATTTAAGTACCTTTATCTGCTCTTTTTTTTTTCAAAAAAATACAGTATTTAAATTGATTTTAACTGTGTGGAAGGAATATTAGCTGAACTGGAAGTTAGTCAGTGTTTGCTGAATTTTGTTATTTGCTAGTAATTACAGGTGCGGGGGTAGTCACATTCTTTGATTTCCTGTCCTTGCCTATTTAAGTGGTACAGTGTGAAATATTTTCTGCTTAAAAACCCCAGCTTTGGCCGGCTAAGAACTTGCTATATTCAACTGGACGTATAAGAGAATTTAAGTACCTTTATCTGCTCTTTTTTTTTCAAAAAAATACAGTATTTAAATTGATTTTAACTGTGTGGAAGGAATATTAACTGAACTGGAAGTTTTCACTCTGCTCTTCGGTTAGTCCCACTCACCCTCCCTGTTTTTGTTTTGGTGTTAATCTTAGTGGCCTTGCAACTGCCCACCCCTCTTGTAAATTTGTGCTTGGATACTCCTTCTGGGCCCATCTCATTTGCTCACTCAACTGAGTGCAGTGAGATCATATTCTGATTTCAGGCACTCCTACTGTGTACAAAGAGAGCATCTGGGAAACAGAAAAAAAAATTAAGCTTGTTTCCTGCCTTTCCTGTTAAGTGGTATAGACTATTTGTAGGCTTCTGAGCCCCCAAGCCCTTCTGTGTTGGAGGGAAGCCTTCTAGCTTAGTTTTTTTTTCTTATAACTAGCCAGTTTTCTAGTTTCAGCACTCAAATCTGTTTCTTTGATCTCAGCACCTGTTCAGAAAAAAAAAAAAAAATTCATCTGCTTTTACTGTACTTGTGTTTTTACCTACTTTTTTACTTTTGCATCATCTTAAAAGTACTCAATTGTATTTATTACTGCTTGGTGTAACTCAGAAAGCCTTTTGGTTTAAACACTTGGGCTTCGGAACAGTTGTTTTGCACTGACAGGGTTTGTGGTCTGCACTGTAGTGGCAGAACAGGTAGCTTGCATCCTTCTAGGTTGGGAACTGCTGAGTGAGGGCTCAGTGTCTGTTATTCTAAAAGTGTATTAATTCTGGTTTAAGCACTTGGGCTTTCAGGCCAGTTATTTTACATTAAGAGGGTTCGTGGTCTGCACTCTTGTGGGAGGAGAGGCTGGACTCTGCCCTTCTGAGCTGGGAATTTCTGGTTGAAGGCTTATAGTGCATGCATATCTGATCTGCTTCTTACTGAAGTTGGTGCGCCTTATTTGCTGTGGCATAGACTGGATTCGGGCCTGCTGGATCTAGCTTTGTTTGTGTAACTTGAGCACTAATCCAGGCATTCTCTAAAGTATTCAATTGTATTTATTACTGCTTGGTAGTAACTTGATTAAAGTGTAGCTATCATTCTAAGTCTTTTGGATTAAGCACTTGGGCTTCAGACCAGTTGTTTTACATTAGGAAGGTTTGTGGCATGCACTGTGGTGGCAGGACAGGTAGCTTTCATCCTTCTAAGTTGGGAACTGCTGATTGAGAGCCCAGTGTCTGTTATTCTTAAAGTGCATTAGTTCTGGTTTAAGCACTTGGGCTTCAGGACAGTTATTTTACATTAAGAAGGTTTGTAGTCTGCACTCTTGTGGGAGAAGAGGCTGGACTCTGCCCTTCTGAGCTGGGAATTTCTGGTTAAAGGTTTATAGTGCCTGAATATTTGAACTGTATCTTACTGAAATTGGTACACCTTGTTTGCTGTAGCATAGACTAGATCCAGGCCTGCTGAATCTAGCTTTGTTTATATGCTTGTTGTTTGTTTGCTTGTTATTTCCCTGGAACGCTAATTCCACCTAATACGCGGCTTCTCAGCGCTTCTGTGGATCACTAGTGATATCTGCATTGCTTACTGTACTTATTTCCTTGTTTCACTTGTAAGAAAGTTACTGTTTGTCATTTTTGCATTTAAGTTACCTGTAACACATTGCACTTAAGTTACCTGGCGCTTGCTCACTAAAGCAATTATATAAGTCAGCACTAAAAATTAAAAGCACTACACCCTCACTCCCCACTGGCTCTGGTTTTCAATTATTAAGGAATTCCAAATATTATTCTAGCATGTCCAAAGGTCAGTTGTCAATCTCCTCTCCGGTCCAGCTGGTGAATCTGGGAATCTTGAGGCAATGTTACAACTGCCTCATGTACACAGACAACCCTCTCCTCCTCCCAACAAATTCCAACATATGTGAGAGATGCAACCATATAGCCAAACTGGAGGCTAAGCTCTCTCAACTCAGTACTGGCATAACCAGTCAGGAGGAGAAGGAAACCACACTCACTACAATTCCAGTCTCACATAGACCTACCACGACAGCAAACCAAACACATAATCACACAAAAACATACTCGGAGGCTCTAAATAAAGATCTGCCGAAGCAGCAGAGACCTCAAAGCAGACACCCAAGCAGCCACTACCCCAAAACAAAACACGTGCAACACATATCTCACAAAGCCAGTGTGCCAAACAGTCACAGCCCTTAAGACTAAACAACACACCTGATACACTTGTAATTGGTGACTCTATCGTCAGGCACACTGCCGTCCCGCTCACCAGGCTGAACAAGGAGAGGGTCACGGTGAGCAGCCTGTTGGGCGCTAGGATCCGCCACATAACACAAGCACTCAGGTCACTCCAAGGCAAGTACAAATATGACTCAGTCATTGTCCATGCTGGTGTGAATGACCTGAGGCGCACCTCGCTGGACTACATGAAAAAGACATAAAGGAGCTCTCTGAGCATGTAGCCCAGAGCGGTATGACCCTGACCTTGAGTAGCATCTTACCCTCACCAAGAATGATGCCACAATATGAAGACAAGATGATCAATTTCAACAATTGGCTTAAGTACTGGTGTCATTCAAAGGGGATCCAATGCCTGTCAGCTTGGGATGATATGCTCGACAAGCCATGATGCTTCGCTAGGGACGGCTTGCATCTGTCACCCCTGGGCTTTCGGATATTGGCAAAGGCTCTTGCTACTCCCATAGTGCCTTTTTTAGGCAAGGCTGAAAAGACAAACCCACCTCCATAGGTATCACAAGGGATAAGAAACTAAGAGTAATGCTACTCAACGCCAGAAGTCTAAACCTCAAGATGCACTCGAAACTCTCCTTAGCATGGAGAACATCGATATCTGTGCAGTAACAGAAACCTGGTTCAGGGCTCCCGAGAGCACCCCATCACTACCAGGTTATACCTCATACCATGCTTTTCGGCCCCAAAACTTGGACCGAATCACAAAAGGAGGGGGAGTATCGATATTCATCAAAGATACCCACACCTCCAGGTTGGTGGCAAAGCACGAAGCATCAGAGACTATCCATGTGCAACTAACAGTGGGTAAAACTGCCTTCCAGTTTATAGCCTGCTACAGACCACCCTCCCAAGCCCAGGAACCCCACTCGGCCTTCCTGAGAACACTGGAAAATATGAAGGTCTCTCCAAACACCATTATATTGGGCGACTTCAACTACCCAAACATAGACTGGGAGCATTACTCTAGCTCCAGCACCCTAGCCCAAAGATTCCTAGAATTTATAAACTCAAATGCTATGGAACAACTTGTTACCACTCCCACAAGAGGGGAAAACATACTGGACCTGATCATCACCAACATGGGGACTCTATGCTCCAGACCAGAAGTGTATCCCTCACTGGTAAGATCAGACCATAAACTAATCTCACTGGATATTCACATCCCGACCCCCTGCCCAGAAAACCACAGTGAAAAACTTCTCTAAAGCAAATTTCACACTCCTCAAAACTGAGGTGGAATCCTTCAAAGCCCCGGGCCTGTGGAAAATACGGCCCAGACCGCAGAATCCTTTATAAAGCGCATTCTATGAACACCTTCAGGAATGCATGGATCATCGATCCCAAATAAAACCAAGACCCAATCCTCCAAAGGCAGGCGTCCTGTCTGGTGGACCCCAGCCATAAACAAAGTATACAATAGAAGGAGGAAGCTACTAAATGATAGAGCAAAATCCCAAAAGGGAAGGCATCACTGATCAGTATTAGCAAAAACTACGGGCACACATAAAATTGTCTAAGGCCAGCTTGAGAGAAAAATTGCACAGGACACTAAGGATAATCACAAGGCTTTCTTTAGTTATGTTAGGAACCTGGGTGGTAATTCCCAGATATGCTCAGAATTAGTCCAAAATGGCAAAAATACACGAACCCACAGACATTGCCAACATCCTAGCTGACAGGTTCAGCGCAAACTTCTCCCCTCCCACCAAAGGGCAAATATCTATCCCAGCAGAGTGCTGCCCCTGACATCTCAGATGCTCAGGTAAGAGCCGCCCTCTCCAAAGCAAAAACACAGCATCAATGGGAACAGATGGTGTCCCGGGCTCGTCCTACATAAACTCCAAGAAGAGCTAAACCCAAACATAAAACTACTGTTCAATCTCAGCCTTACTACAGGATATGTGCCCAAAGAGTGGCGTACAGCAACAGTGGTCCCTCTCCATAAAGGTGGTGCCTCAACGGATCCTGGAAACTATTGCCCCATAAGCCTGACTAGCTTGGTCTGCAAAGCTATGGAAAGGATCATCATGGACCTCATAAATAAAGATATTGGGGACCTACAAACACTGGATCCTACCCAGTTTGGCTTTGTTAAGGGCAGATCCTGCCTCTTAAACCTGGTTGATTTCTTTGAAACAGTCACCAAGGCCATTGCGAGGGAAGGTGGTCCACACAGCCTACCTGGACCTCGCAAAAGCCTTGATACAATACCCCACTCGGGCATTATAGATAAGCTCACCAGCTTAAATATAAACCCCTATGTCACTAGATGGATTGCAAACTGGCTCAAGGACAGAACCCACATGGTTAGAATTGCTGGAGCCATGTCAGACTCCAAACCAGTTACAAGTGGTGTCCCACAAGGCTCAGTCCTGGGACCTCTCTTGTTCGGTATATATTTCTTGGAGGTACAGGCCAACACGGAAGGACTGTGGCTGACCAAGTTCACAGATGACTGCAAACTGGGCGCCATAATCGACTCTCTAGCTGACACAAGCATCCTCCAAAAGGGCCTCATAGAAACATACAACTGGTGCCAGAGCCATGGCCTCAAGCTAAATGCCAAAAAGTGTATAGTCATCCCCTTTGGCAAAAACAAAGTGCCCACAAATTACCACATAGGTGGTAATCCATTAAGTACAGAAGAAGTAATTAGGGACCTGGGGACCCAAGTTGATAGCAATCTCTCATTTGACAACCACGTGGCCAAAGTTGTTAAAAAAACATTTTATATAGCCCACCTAATCATGAAGGGATTCACATCTAGATCAGGGGAGGTCATCGTGCCTCTTTACTCATCCCTCATCAGGCCCATAATTGAGTACAATGCCCCTTTTGGGATGTACCTTACCAAACACCTGCAGCAACTGGAAAGACCCCAAAAGTACCTCACCAAGAGGATCAAAGGGCTCAAACAGATGCCATATGCTGCCCGGTTAAAGAAACTCCAGCTCTACTCAGTGGCATACCGCCTGTTCAGAGGCGATCTGTGCCTGACATATAAAGCCATGTTCAACCCGGAATTAATGGACATGCTGCACCTCAGAAAATCCAAATCCCATCGAGCTACGTGCTCGAGACTTGAACCTCAGCACTGAAATAAATAGGACATGCTGGAGGGACAGATTCATAACCCAGAGGCTCCCTTCACTCTGGAATAAAATCCCAGTCCAGGTTAGGCAGAGTCCCTCATTGACTCTCTTCAAGAGGAATCTTGATGAGTGGATGGGAGATCGTAGGTTTACCCCGGGTATCACTTCTGTGTCACTGTTAGACAGAGGCACAGTATACTAACCTCGAAAAAGGGCATAGCAAAATAAATTTAAAATGGGTGGCGAAAGCCAAACACATTCTGGCTAGGCTTATAAATGCCCTAGGGCAGATAGCCTAGTATGAACCTATGAACCTATGAAAGAAGGGAGAAGAGTCGCAGTGAATCAAGAGAGATGGTGACAATTGACACAACACTCTGACCCATGCAGAAAAATGAGAAAGGGAGTCGATGATAATATTTTACAAGTTATTCTTTGGATCTCATCATGCAGATAGTGTGAAGTGTGTACTAATTGTAGTTTTTAGAAGTAAATTGCTTTGGAAGTGGGTAAGTCTACACAAATCAAATATCACATTCAGCATAAACTTGTGGGCACAGTCTGCAAATGCAGGCAGCACTGAGTTATTTATTACTGTTAAACTTCTAGCTGGTTGTATGCTAGGGCAAGTGACATAAACATGTCGACAGTAAGGAAAATATAGAATATTTATAATTATGCTTTCTGTGTCAGATGTATCTTCTCCCTACATGTGTGTGTACATGCACACACACACACACACACACACACACACACACACACACACACACACACAAACACACTCAAACACACATATATGCACACAAAAGAAAACATCCAGTATCATATCCAGTTTTTGTCAGATAGTTACAACTTCTCCCTTTATGTTGTGTTTGTGACTGGGTAACTTTTCTTTTGACTGCCCAGGCTGTGAAAGACTTGAACCTCTGACTGTGAAGCAGGCCTTTGCTGATGACTGCAATCTAACAGGCAGTTCATCAAAACCTGGGACTCATGTATCTCACTGCTAACATTTGTGATAAACATTCCACAGTCTGAAAGTCAATTAAATGAACAGATCATATTAAGTTAAAAAAGCAATGCACGATACAACAGCCTTTTCCCCCTGAAAACCAGAGGCAAACGCTGGGAAGCACAGGTACAACAGGTATACAAGCAAAGGGGAAAGGCCAAACTACCTGTATATATTTTAAAAGTATATGAAACCAAGCAAATTTAATGATATCAGTATTTAGTTATAGTCATGTCAGGTGACACCTGTCTGAATTATCACACTTACATGTATCACCACATAAACACATACATTAGTGTATGTAAACAAAATGACTAAAAAGGCTGAAATTACAGAGACATATCAGGCCATCCAGTGATATGATTCATAACAGAGATCTTCTGCACCACTTTACTCATATGTGTTAACCCTAACCTTGCCCATAGCCCCAACTCTTACACGCTGCCTTAAGAAAAGCTGTTTTACTAACAGTATCACTGTACAAGACACTGGAACACACTTCTTATACACAGAGCTGTATCCAGCACTAGGTGTCCAAGGCAGTCCCCTAGGGCCCATTGGCTGGGAGGGTCTGCTTGCTGAGGGACTATCACATTTACTTTTTAAGTACAAAAAAATTATGAAAATTATGTTTTGTTTTTAAAAGTATTCTTCTTTAAGGATGACTTCTATGTTTGATCACACAGACCTCCTGTTCTTCCTTTCTGTGTGGTGAAATTTAAATGCAAAAAGGCCATTCTTATGCTGCTGCAATGAACTGAATGGATTCTTCTTCTATAGAAAGTTGTAATGGTGTGTGTGCGTGTGTGTGCGTGTGTGTGCGTGTGTGTGTGTGTGTGTGTGTGTGTGTGTGTGTGTGTGTGTGTGTGTGTGTGTGTGTGTGTGTGTGTGTGTGTGTGTGTGTGTGTGTGTGTGTGTGTGCGCGTGTGCATGCGTGTGTGTGTGTGTGTGTGTGTGTGTGTGTGTGTGTGTGTGTGTGTGTGTGTGTGTGTGTAAAATGCCCCATGTAGGGATAAGCAGGTAGCACACTCAGACTCAAACTCTGTACAGTAGTTACAAGAAACAAGCGCTTGATCTACCCCAACCACCAAGCTTTTAAAAAATTATGTTTCAAGGAGTTGAGTGTCAAGTGCATACCTCTCATCTGTCCCTGATTTTGACTCAAATTTTAGCTATGTTCCCTCTTAATCCCTCCTAAAACTTGTGACTTTTGGAAAAAAGGGTGTGAATTTTACTTAATTAATAATGACAATAGTTAAGAGTTATACACTTCTTTTACTTCAAAAGCTGTTCATTAATTCACATTATCTTATTCTGTCAATGTCTCAAGTTAGTAGTGCTAATATTGTAAACGTGCCCCTGACTGTCCCTGATTATTTATGGATTTGTCCCTGATTCTGTTGAGATTTGTCCCTGACTGGTTGAAAGCTATGGTCAAGTGCATTTTTTCAAGGAACTCAGTGTCAAGTCCATTTTACAAGAAATTGAGCATCAAGTGAATTTTGAAGGAATTGTGAGCTTCAAGAGAAAAGAAGTTTACTGCTCCTGATGTTAAGTTTGTTTACAATGTGCAACTGGTGTTTAGCAAATGGTAACTCTATTGTGCTAAAGATCTTAAAAGCATTGTGGGTTCTAATCCCATAGCATGGATTGCTGATACTGTATTGTACTTTAAAGGGGGTGGAGTGCTGCATTCCTGAGTATATCCTCCTTTAGATGACATGCCTAGTAATTTTGAACCTGTTGTCAGTTTGCCATCCATTCCCTATTGCAATATTACCTGCTTACCATTTTTTTAAATGTAACTTAGGCAGTTTATTCTTCAAGGGCAACAGGCACTGAATTTGTAGATGAAACACTGAAATATAAAGTTGTTTTCTAGCAGCAACCTCTTCATTAGTTACAGATCTCTTTAATGTGGAATTATTCAGGCGGCTTTTACTTCTGCAGAGATTGGGCATATTGACTGATATTGGTGGACTATAATAACAGCAGTTTCAATACACTTTTATTGTTGAAATGTTCTGAACCGGGCAGTTTTGTCATTATTAGTTCATACATTTTGTTTAATTTCTTACTGGAAAAATGTTCAAAACTACAAATTTAAAACATGCTCTAACAAGTGTTGTTGTATTATTATACAAGGAATATAATTTAATACAATCAGGAAGGTGAATCAAAGAACACACGTATGTATGAATGGTCCTAAAAATGTGTGCAAGGGGCCTATTATTTGAAAATAGCCCAAAGGTAAACTTTATCTGCAACTGGCCAGATGCATTTTCTTTGAATGTGGGTTTCTGTGATGTTTCAACAAATGTGAGCTTCAAGGGCAGAGAAGTTTTAATGTAAAGTCTGTTGTTTCAACAAATGTGAGCTTCAAGGGCAGAGAAGTTTTAATGCAAAGTCTGTTTTCATTGTGAGACTGTATTGCTTTGTTTAGCAAATGTCTATCAGTGTTTGTGCTATAAAATTTGAAATAAAAGTTTTAAATTAAATCCAAATAATCATTGTAGAAGTACAGCAGAAAACAGTATGTACACTGAGAAGTTTGGACAGTGTTTATGGTAACTGAGGAGAAAGAGCCAAGTAATGGGGCACTGGAATGGCTGCAGGGGGATCCATTACCCTGCCTAGGGCCCCATTTGCCCATGATCCAGCTTTGTGCATACATTTCTAAACATGTACAAATTTAGACCTAACTGTAACCTTTATCAGCAAGTGTTGTCGCAGATATATTGCTATCCCTAATGAAACTTTGCGTACATTGCCACATATGTATGACACTAAAACTGTCCCCCTTACCTACTCCTTACACTGACCTTAATCCTAAACACAAATAGACACACGCACTTCCAACACCAAATGCCAAAACGTTTGGCATACTCTAAAGTTTCAGCATAAATGCAGACACCCAGTTTCCTTAACCAAATGCACACCCTGAACAACATAACATGATTTGATCTATGTGTGTATGTGTGTATGTGTGGGTGTGTGTGTGTATATGTGTGTGTGTGTGTGTGTGTGTGTGTGTGTGTGTGTGTGTGTGTGTGTGTGTGTGTGTGTGTGTATGTGTGTGTGTATACTGTATGTGTATGTCTGTGTGCATTTAATAACTAGATTAGATGATGCATGTCCTTTTAATTACTTAGTGGGTTCCTTGGGTTATATCATGTTCACTTTTTAATTGGATGCAAGATTATTCTTGAAGATATTAACCTGGGTTGCCAGGCTGAGATTATTAACCTGACTTATTAGTAAAGTTTTAGACTGGGCTATTGGGTGACACAGTATTTACTGTTTGTTGAGATGCTACCACAGATCCACTGTTGCAGTCTCAGTTTTAAAGAATGAATAACATACAAGAAAAAATTGGTAGGCATATGTGTTGAGAGGACTATACTATTGGTAAGATACTATGTGCAGATCAGTTTACTTTGAAAATAATGTGAAATCTTGTTATGTACTTCAGCATTTGGGAGCCTATTAGATTGACTTTGATGTTGCTGGAAGTTTTTGTGTGCACTGGGACTGTAGAAGTATTCTGTTTGCTGTTGTTGACCACTTTCTATTTAAATTTTATACCCAGCATGCTTCTGGTTAAGATCTTGAGTATCTTTCCCATGAAATGCCCTTGTAGTATATTATGTGGCTTATTAGACACCATTGCTGCTGCCATTTCCATGCCTGCTCATCAGCACTGAGAGAAAGTTAGCTTATAAGTGATATCAAGAATCTATTATCAGGAGCTTAAAGAACTTCCTCTAAGAAGAGACTGGTATCTTCACATTAGAATTCAAGAATTTAAGATGACTTTTTAGTGTGCATTTTCTTATTCAGTGGCTGTGAATTGAAGATTTACGTTGGGGAGTTAGCTATTGGTTAGATGCTGCTTCCAGTAAGCATACTATAATGAAGATCTGTAAAGTACTATGACAGTTGATGACCCTTGCTGGATAGATCACAGGTTTTCAGTTTTATTTGTTTTATAAAAGTGGTTTTCAGATGAATGGCTGAGAAAATGTCACAACAGTCTTTAATTTGTTTTGGTGTTTCAAGAAGCTTTTTAATGCTGGAGTTGGGACTATTAGATTTGAAAGAAAAATTAAAAATTAAAGTAAAATTAAAATTAAAGTTATTTTTCCATTGCATATTTGTCTAATGTCTTTGCACTTACATTATCTAATTGCACCCTACAGACTAGCAAACTATATACCAACTCCCCACCTAACCACTACCTACCTTATCAGCACCCCCTACCCAAATACAATAGCTATTTTCTATCAGCATTTAAAAATTTACTCAAATACAGCTAAACCACATACAATAAAAAGACATTTCCACTAAAAATGAACCATCCTAATAAAAACCTAAATTTAACATTTTTACTCCTCATCTCTACTGCCCTATTATCTCTCTTGCCCTTGTTAACAGCTCTAAAGTATCCACCAGCCTCAATCAAAAAACATCCATATCAAACCTCCTCTGTATCTCCCCCTGACAGCCCAGTTAACCACACCATAGCCCCAGAACCTATCCATCCAACCTTCTAGACTACCAACCATATAGACTTCTAACCACTATAAATAAATCATTATTATAAGAACACTAAAATACAATACAAGTTTACAAAACTCCTACTACACCTTGCAAAGGAGCTAAACCACTCTGGAGACATACACCCCAATCCTGGTCCCCCCCCTCACCAGATACAATATCCAACCCAACCCCTAGGAACATCAGACTACCACACAAAAAAGATAAATCTTCCATACTGTTTCTCAATATGAATGTCAGAAGTATTGTGAATAAAGTACATGACCTGCATGCTTTACTCTCCCTCTATACTCCTGACATTGCCTTATTAACCAAAACGTGGTTAAAACCCAACATTTGCAATAATGAAATTGTAGCCCCATGATACAATATAGTATGCAAGTATAGGTCAAACAAAAGGGGGGGAGGGTGTTGCAATTTTGTTTAAAGAACACCTAGCACTAGAGTACCTGGAAAATAACAGCCTCGACTTTGGAAAAGGAGAACTTACCTTTACTAAATTAAAAATCAACCCAAAAAAGTTAATTAACATCATAGGTGGGTATATCCCACCAGTAAATAATATCCACACCTTAGAAAACATACTTCACTGGGCCTCTAATACAGACCCACAAAAATCAGTCTTGTTGGGTGATTTCAGTATTGACTGGCAAGACTGTTCCGCTCTGAACCCATCATCTCACATTAACCTTCATGGATTTACACAACTTATCACATCCCCTACAAGAACTGACAAAACTACCAAACGCCAGTCTATCCTTGACTGGATTTTGGTTAACAATCCCTCACTAACATCTCAGGCAGGTTGTCTTCCAGATGGTCTAAGCGACCACTTGCCAACCTTTCTCATGCACGCCTGCACCTTCCAAACTAACCACACCTCTTACCGTACAATCAGAAACAAAAAATACTTCAACCCACAAAAGTTAATCTCAGCCCTAAAACGCTGTAAATGGGAATCTCTCAAACAGCTACCCCTAGATGAAGCAGTCATCTCATTCCATAGCACTTTTTTAGAGATTCTAGATTGCTATGCTCCCTCCAGAACCATTAGAGTTAGAGCCAATTACACACCCTGGTTAAGCAAGGAATGACATAGCCTTTTCAAAACTAGGGATAAAGCCTGGGAACAATACCACAAACACAAACCCCAATCCATAAAACTAACATTTCTAGAGCTACGTAATAAAGCTAAAAAACTCATCAAACAGGACAAAATCAATTATTACCACAATGGTCAAGAAAAATACCATAATAACCCACAACAATTCTGAGATGCAGTTAATAACATACTATCTCCAGGCAAAACCTCCACACCCACTCCAACCTCTACCACTAACCCTGAAAAAATAGCAACAGAATTTAATGCTTATTTTACAGAAATAATACTAGCCCTAGCCAATACAAACAATAACTCCAATAGCCATGCTCCAATAACTCCCCATCTGAGTAAATCCTCTCAGAACAACCTCAGTCTATTTACACTACAACCACTAATAGTAAATACTGTAAAAAAACTACTGCTCAAACTAAAACCAACTACCTTAGTCATAGACAAACTACCAGCCAAATTTCTGAAAGTAGCTGCTGATGGAATAGCTTACCCAGTAGCAATACTCATAAACATATCTATGTCAGAGTGCATAGTACCTGCTATATGGGAAAAATTGCATATAATACCCCCTCACAAAGGAGACAACTCAACCAATTTTAGCAACTACTTCCCAATTGCTATTCTATCACCCCTATCCAAAATCCTAGAGAGGGTGGTCCATACTCAACTCATGAACCACCTTAACACCCAGAATTTATTATCAATCACACAACATGGATTTCGCCCCCATCATAGTACAACTACAGCCCTCATGTCCTTTACTAATACAGTCAACCAACTTAGAAATTCAGGGCAATTCGTATCCACCATATTTCTAGACCTGTCCAAAGCATTTGATATGGTAAACCACAACAAACTGATCAAAGTCCTCTCCTCCCTAAACCTTAGTGCTTCCACTGTTACCTGGTTCCAAAACTACCTATCAGACTGACAACAGGCTGTACTGTGGCAACATCACCTGTCCACTCTCCTCCCAGGAGTCTCACATGGCTCGATCTTAGGACCACTGTTGTTCTCTCTTTACCAATCAACTCCACACCTCCACTCACCAAGCATCTGTGATACAATATGCAGATGACTCTACCCTCATATGCTCTGCCCCCACCATACAGGACCTCCACACCATAACCCAGAACTCATTCCTATCAGTAGAATCCTGGCTTACCAATTCTCAACTCATTCTAAACCCAAGTAAAACTAAACTCCTCCTCTTCTACCCATCAAGAACACCTACAACACTCCCAGTTTTCACCCTAGAGTCCAAAAACAAAACTATTATTACCACCGTGACACATACCAAACTGCTAGGGGTTGAAATTGACAACAATCTAAAATCTGATATCCACATATCCTAAACTATCAAAAAAGTTCATAAAAAATTAGGCCTCCTTTACAGAAACAAATTTTTTTTAACCAGATCTACAAACGCTACCATTGCCAGGACACACCTCTTCTCCTGTCACCTCTACTCTATGCCTCCCCTATACTAATCAACCTATGCAAATCAGACCTTACTAAACTAGACTCATGTTACAATAAAATAGCCAAATTCGCTACAAACTCCCCCTACAAAACACATCATTGCACAGCCCTTCGACAACTAAACTGGCTAGAACTTTCTCAGCTCCTCCAATACAAGCAACTAACCTTCACCCATAAAATACTCCATGAACCAGATAAAACCCTAGCCCTTCAAGATCTCAAACAACCATACACCACCACTAGAACATTCCATTCCAGTGACAAACTCCTAGTTAAATCCACCAAAGCTAACAACTCAGCTAGAGAATCCTTTAACATCATTTCTAAAATATGGAATAAACTTCCCACTTCCATCTGTATCATAGTACAATTTAAAAAACTTCTATATACTCACTTAGAAAAATCCTGGCTTTGCTATTGCTACCCATCTGACTAACTCTATTCTCCATATTTTATACACACCGTCTGATTTTCTTTAGATTTACACTTTACAGTACTATCCTATTATGCCTTCTTCCTTCCCTATATATACTTACTCTTTTACCTCAAATCATTTCAAGTCTTCCTCAAAAATATCATACTGTGCTTTCTAATATATATGCTAGTCTAGGTTGTATAATACCATATACTCTTTGATGTACACATTTTGTTAAAATTGCTAAGGTGTCATCTCTTTCGGTTATTTATATTTACAATGTGTACTTTCATTGTTGAGCTAGTGGTGCTGCGGTAGCGTTGGCGCCTCACAGCAAGACGTTGTCCCGTTCGATTCTCAGCCAGAGCATCTTCTGTGTGGAGGCATGCGTGAATGGGCATGCCTTCATTGAAGGTTGTGTGTCAGGGCTGGTAACTCGGCACATAAAAATCCACTACCAAACATTAGCGGACCGGAGTTCCGCTGTGGCGACCCCTAACCGGGATAAGCCGAAAGACACAACAACAACAACAACTTTCATTGTTGACCTGTACTCTGTAATTTTCTTGTGATATAATGTTTGTTGATTTTTCATATTGTTGGAGTTTTTCTCCCTGGGTCTCTGCTGAAAATGGCCCTGTGTCCAGTTGGGCATTCCTGGTAAACAAATGTTAAATAAATAAATGTGGTTATTAGGTGAAATGCTTTAATTAGAAAGCATTTGACAAGGAATTTCTGATACACTTCAAAATGTTGTGATTGTTTGGTACAAGTTATATGGTGTGTTAGCTGTAAATTTGCTTTTCTATGTGGTAATGAGAAATAATATGATGCAGCTGGAGGAGCTGTTTCAGCCAATCATCCACTTTAGCTTTGCCATTTGCAAAGATAGATTATTATCTGAGCTTTGCTCCGGCTAAGATCTACCTGCAATCATCTAGACGTATAAGTGAATTTAAGTACACTTTTATCTGTTCTTTTTCATATAGTTCTGCATTTAATTTATTTATTTCTGTTTCTCACTGAATATTAACTCAACTGAAAGTTGTGGCTGTGTCTCTACAGAGTACTTGGTAGAATTTCTGTGTAGCCATTGATAGCAGTGGGGGGTAGTTTCACCTCATCACTGATATCCTGTCCTGCCTTATATAAGTGGTATACTTTGGGTTATTTCTGCTTATTATATGAGCTTTGCTTAGGCTAAGATCTACCTGAAATCAACTGGATGTATAAGTGAATTTAAGTACACCTTTATCTGTTTTTTTATATACTTCTGCATTTAATTTATTTATTTGTGTTTCTCACTGAATATTAACTCAACTGAAGTTGTGGCTGTGTCTCTACAGTTAGTTCCCCATCCGCCCTCCCTGTTCTTGTTTTGGTGTTATTGTTGGTGGCTTTGAAATTGCCCACCCCTCTTGTAAATTTGTATTTGGATACTCCTTCTGGTCCCATCTCATTTGCTCACTCAACTGAGTGCAGTGAGATCATATTCTGATTTCAGGCACTCCTACTGTGTACAAAGAGAGCATTTGGGAAGGACAACCCCTGTAGCCTCTTAATCCTGCTCTGTTCCCTCACTCAAAAAAAAATAAATAAATAAATAAAATATATACATATTTTATTCAGCTGCTCTTTCTGTAACTGTCTTAGTTGCTGTTCTGCATTCTGTTATCTGTTCAGTCCCTCTTACTCTGCACTTATTACTGGTTGTTAGTAGCCTTCTAATTTACTGCCTTCTGCACTTGTTTTTTAGTCATTTGTTAATTTAATTGCATTTATTTAAACTGTATTTGCAGTAATATTGCTACACACTAAAGTGTGCTAGTCTGCACTGCAATTTGAATTGAATTTACTGCTGTTTTAGCTGCTTTTCTGTAAAAAAAAAAAATTCTAAGCTTATTTTCTGCCTTTCCTGTAACTAGTCTAGTCCAGATACAGACTTGTTGTATCCAGGACTGTTGGTAAGCTTCTGAGTCCCCCCAAGCCTTTCTGTGTTGGAGGGAAGCCTTCTAGCTTATCAGTGGGAGTGGTAAACACTAGGTAGCCTATCTACCATGGGAAGAGTGGTTTTTGGCCCAGAAATTGTAGTTCATTGGCAGTTTGGGCAGTTTTTCCATCTCTTTCTACTTCCAGGTTTAAAAGCCCGTGTTTGTGTTTGGTCCCAGCCTTTCCTGTAACTAAAAAAATCACGAAACAGAAGAGCAGTGAAAAAGGACCAAACAGCAATAGCGTATAACTAGTTTTAATTTCCGCTTTCGTCACTCGACTTCCTCAGAATGCAACACAAGGTACAAAACCAGACACTTAAATACTACCATACAAATTGACAATTAAAATGCAATCAATTAATTAAAAAACAAATAATACAATTATTTCAATAACAAACTAATATTATAAGCTTTATCAGGGAACACCTCTATAGTATTAAAATTATGGACGAAAATAATGCCCTTTACAAACACACAGTATCTTGTTCATTTTGTGTTTTTAAAAAATTTTTATTTTCTGTACTAGAAACTGTGCATCCTGATTTAAGGAAGGGTGATTTTAAGAACTACCTGGAACAACGTGAAACTATATGGCAGATCAGATTAAATTCTGACAAATTTCCAGGTCTTAATGATGCCATTAACATCAAATGTTTTTAAAAATACAGAAAACTACATATTAATAAAGCCTATTGCTGTTTGGTCCTTTTTCACTGCTCTTCTGTTTCGTGATTTTTTCAATTGGTTTGGTGCTTTTTTGTTTATTTTTGGCTTTCCTGTAACTAGCCTAGTCAGGTTACAGAGTTGCTGTATCCAGGATTGTTAGTAAGCTTCTGAGCCCCCCAAGCCTTTCTGTGTTGGAGGAAAGCCTTCTAGCTTATCAGTGGGAGTGGTAAGCATTAGGTAGCCTATCTACCACAAGAGAAGTGGTTCCTGGACCAAAAATTGTAGCTACTGGCCATTTGGGCAGTTTTTTTCCATCTCTTTCAACTTTCTGGTTTAAAAGCCACACTTGTGCTTGTTTCCCACCTTTCCTGAAGCTAGCATAGTCCAGATACAGAGTTGCTGTATCCAGGACTGTTGGTAAGCTTCATAGCCCCGTAAGCCTTTCTGTGTTGGAGGAAAGCCTACTAGCTTATCAGTGGGAGTGGTAAGCACTAGTTAGCCTGTCTACCACAAGGAGTGGTTCTTGGCCCAGAAATTGTAGTTTATTGCCCATTTGGACAGTTTGTCCATCTCTTTCAACTTTCTGGTTTAAAAGACCACATCTGTGCTTGTTTCCCATCTTTTCTGTAATCAACCTACTGGGAAGCACTAGAAAGCATTAAACTGATACAAGCCTTCTAGCTTAGAAGAGAGACTTTGACATGATTACGTATCAGTTTTCTGTACTTTCTTGCTGTACTTAACTGTTTTCCACTTAAACGCTGATTTTCCAGCATTTATTGTGATTCAAAAGCTTAGTTTTTTTACATATTGCACTTATTTGACTGCCTGCACTTTTAAAAAGTTGTTTTTTGTTTAAATAATTTGTTTAACTGTCGTATGCTACACACTAAAGTGCAATAGCCTTTTCAGATCGTTTGTAGTCGTTTAAAGCTGTTTTAAGTGTATTTTTTACTGTTTTTGCCTTATCATTTCAAAAAAACAAAAAAAAAAACAAAAACAATTCCTTGTTTCCCACCTTTTTAAGCTAGGATAGTCCAGTTTTCAGACTAGGGCTGTGTTACAAGTTTTTGAGTTGCCCATACCTTACTTGGATAGAAGGAAGTTTCTCTGTTCACCTGTGGAGAGAGGGGAGCTTTGAGCAGTCTATCTGTCCCTGGAGGAGTGGTTCCAGCCCAGAAGTTAGTAGTTTATTGGCCATTTTGGGTTAATTTCTATCTCTTTCATTTCCCTGCTATAAAAACCGTGTTTGCACGGTTTTGTGCGCCGGTCAGTGCCGGTTAGCTAGGGTTAAATTATTCCCGGCTCCACTAAGTCTCTTCTTCAGTTTTTCCCTTGAAACTAGTCTAGCTCTCAACCTAAGCACTCAAAAAGCATCCTACAGCCTAGCACTTGCTCAGACCTAATAGCAAGCACTAATATACCCTGACACTTGATTGCCCAGCAGGGCAAGGCTCTTTATTCACTCCTCACCAACCAAGTGACTAAGCAGCTCACCCTACTATTCAGACATGACCAAAGGGCAATTTCAGGTGTACTCTCCAGTCCAGCTGGTGAATCTGGGTATCCTGAGGCAATGTTACAACTGCCTCATGTACACAGACAACCCTCCCCTCCTACCACAAAACACTAACATATGCGAGAGATGCAGTTATACAGCCAAACTGGAGGCTAAGCTGTCTCCACCCAAGACTGGAACAGACAGTCAAGAGGAGAAGGTTAACACTTGCACCACACCTTCAGCCTCACATAGACTTACTAAACCAACTGGCAAAAAATACACATAAATACACAAAATCATACTCGGAGGCTCTAAATAAAAACCTGCAAAAGCATCAGAGATCTCCAAAGCAGACACCCAAACAACCTGCACCTCCTGTCACAAAACAGACAACACATAAAACACAAAATCAGTGTGCCGCACAATCACAGCCCTTAAGGCGAAATAACATACCTAACACACTAGTAATAGAGGACTGTATAGTCAGGCACACTGACATCCCACTCACTAGGCTGGACAAGCAGAAGGTTACTGTTAGCTGCCTCTCTGGAGCCAGAATCTGCCACATAACACAAGCACTCAGGTCACTCCAGAACAAGTACAAATATGACTCTGACATTGTTCATGTTGGTGTGAATGACCTGAGACGTACCTCCCTGGACTACATGAAAAGAGACATGGAAGAGCTCCCTGATCATGTAGCCCAGGCTGGTATGACCCTGACTCTGAGTAGCATTCTGCCCTCACCAAGAATGATACCTCAGTATAAAGAAAAAATGATCAATTTCAACAACTGGCTAAACTTCTGGTGTCATTCAAAGGGGGTTCAGTGTCTGTCAGCCTGGGACGACATGCTCGACAAGCCACGTTGCTTCACAAGAGATGGCTTGCAATTGTCACCCCCTAGGCTTTCCAATACTGGCCAAGGCTCTTGCTGCCCCCATAGTGCCTTTTTTAGGCAAGGCTCAAAAGTCAAACCCACCCCCGTAAACAGCACAATTAACAAAAAACTGAGGGTTATGCTACTCAATGCCAGGAGTTTAAATCTCAAAATGCACGTGCTCGAAGCACTCCTCAATATAGAGAATGTCGACATCTGTGCAGTAACTGAAACCTGGTTCAAGGCACCCCAGCACTATGGGGCTACAACTCGTACCACATGTTTCAGCCACAGAACATGGACCAAAACACAAAAGGAGGGGGTGTATCCATATTCATCAAGGATACCTACACCTCCAGGTTAGTGGCACAGCATGATACCTCTGAGATCATGCATGTGCAACTAACATTGGGCAAATCAGCAATGCAAATTGTGGCCTACTACAGATCACCCTAAATGACCCAAGACCACCATTCCATCTTTCTGGAGACATTGAAAAACATGAAGGTCCTACCAAACACCCTGATATTAGGCAATTTCAAATACCCTACCATTAACTGGGAAAACTACTCAAGTACAAACTCCCAGGCCCAGCGCTTCCTGAAATTCATCAACTCAAATGCCCTGGATCAGCTGGTAAAGTACCCTACCAGAGGTGAAAACATATTGGACCTGGTCATCACAAACATGGGCAACAGGTGTTCCACACCAGCGATCAACCCATCACTGGTTAGATCAGACCATAAACTAATCACTCTGGATGTCCGCAGCCCACCACCACCTCCAACTAAGGAAACCACAGTAAAAACATTTTGACAGATGCAGTAAGTTTCACATCCCTCCACACTAAAGGATAACGCTGCCCAAGATGCAGAAACCTTTACAAATGCACTCTATGAGAACCTACAAGGATGCATGGATCGTGCCATCCCTAGCAAAACCAAGACACACTCCTCTAAGAGAAGGAAACCAGTCTGGTGGACCCCTGCCATAAAAAGGCTATACAATAGAAGGAGGAAACTAGTTCAGAAAAAAAGCAAATCCCAAGAAGGAAAGACATCCCTGATCAGTATCAGTAAGAAACTAAGGTCCCTCATAAAATCATCCCAGGTAAACTTCAAAAGAAAAATAGCCAAGGATTCAAAAGATAACCGCAAAGCCTTCATTAGCTAGGTAAAGAATCTAAGTGGTAATTCACAGTTATGCACTGACCTAGTGCAAAATAGCACAAAATATACTGAACCTACTGATATTGCCAACATCCTGGCAGATAGATTCAGTGCAAACTTCACCCCCCCCTCACTCCCAAAAGGGCCCACAAAAATACCAGAAAAGTATAGTGTCTTGGAAATCACAGATGCACAGGTGAAAATAGCCCTTTCAAAAGCCAAAAATACAGCGTCAATGGGGCCAGATGGTGTCCCAGGCTGTGTCTTGCATGAACTGCAGAACAAACTAACCCCTCACCTAAACACGCTGTTCATCCTCAGCCACTCCACAGGCTACGTGCCCATAGAATGGTGCACAGCAATGGTTATTCCACTCCACAAAGGAGGAACCACAACTGACCCTGGTAACTATTGCCCCATAAGCCTGACTAGCCTGGTTTGCAAGGCTATGGAGCGCATTATCATGGAACTCATTAACAAAGACATTGGGAACCTCCAAACACTTGACCCGACCCAGTTTGGCTTTGTTAAGGGCAGATCATGCCTACTAAACCTGGTTGACTTCTTCGAGACAGTCACCAAGGCCATAGACAAGGGAAAGGTTGTTCACACAGCCTACCTTGACCTTGCCAAGGCTTTCAACACCATTCCCCACTCGGGTATTACAGAAAAACTCACCAGCCTGAACATAAACCCCTACATGATGAGATGGGTTGCTAATTGGCTTACAGACAGAACTCACACGGTAAGAATAGTGGGCTCCAGGTCCGACTATAAACCAGTCGCAAGTGGTGTCCTGCAAGGTTTGGTCCTGGGACCCCTACTGTTTGGCATAGACTTCTCAGAAGTACAGGCAAACACAGGAAGACTATGGCTAACCAAGTTCGCCGATGACTGCAAACTTGGAGCCATAATTGACTCTCTGGCTGACACGGACATCCCCCAAAAGGGCCTTACTGAGATGGACACCTGATGTAAAAGTCATGGCCTCAAGCTAAATGCCAAAAAATGCATAGTCATCCCATTTGGGAAAAACAAAACACCCATGAATTACCACATAGGTGGTAGCCCCTTTAATACAGAAGAGGTAATAAGAGATCTGGGGACCCAGGTAGATAGTAATCTCTCCTTTGACAATCATATTGCCAAAGTAGTTAGGAAATCCTTCTATGTGGCCCATTTAATTATTAAAGGGTTTGCATCTAGAAATAAAGAGGTTATAGTGCCCCTCTACTCATCACTCACCAGACCCATTATAGAGTACAATGCCCCATTTGGGATGTACCTCACAAGACACTTTCAACAGCTGGAGAGACCACAAAAGTACCTCACCAAGAGGATTACTGGCCTCAAACATATGTCCTATGCAGCCCTACTGGAAAACTCTGGCTGTACTCAGTGGCATATCGCTTACTCAGAGGTGATCTTTGCCTGACTTACAAAGCAATGTCCAACTCAGAATTGATGGACATGCTCCACCTAAAGAAATCCAAGTCACTGCGAGCCACGCACTCTAGTGAGCTAAACCTCACCACAACAATAAATAGAACATGCTGGAGGGACAGATTCCTGTCACAGAGACTCCCCATGCTTTGGAACAAAATTTCAAACTACACTAGGCGGAGCCCCTCACTAACACTCTTCAAGAGAAACCTTGACGAGTGGATGGGTAACAGAAAATACACCCCTGGGATCACTTCATTGGCTTTGCTTGACAGAGGACTAGTTAATTAATCAATGGGGCGGCGAACGCCATCACACTCTGGCTAGGCTTATAAATGCCCTCAGGCAGATAACCTAGTACCTACCTGTGAACCTATGAACCTATAGACTTATGCTATGAAATTGTCCTGAGGCAGCCATTTTGAATAACCACTCATTTTCATTCCAGATGGAGGAATTATTTGGTGTGAACCGTATACACTACTTTTTGAAAAAAAAATTCCTAAACCAATATTTGTTGTCTGCTGTGTCAATTTTAAGTACTTTAACACATTACTGAGAAATAGTAGGATACTTGGTTTACTATCACAAATCTGAGTATCCTTCTCTGAACATGCAGGATATTAAGGCATAAACATCAAAATCCACCATACCAAAACCCATAATATCGAATCCTATACTTGCCCTCCCTGCAGGACCCATGTTTGCACTTTTTTCTGTGTTTGTGCAAGTAGAGTGTTTTGCAGTTCTGTACAATGTCAGGGTTGTACCTGATTGGTGTCGTAGATTTCAATGTTTCTGCCTCAAAATCCTACATATTTGATGTACCAATACTGAGATTTCTGATAGTAAACCATGCCAGAGTCTACTTGTTCGACGTACAAATATTTGGATTTGTGATAGTGAACCAGGACATCTCGGGGCTAAGAGACCCACCACCAACATCATCATCACCATCATCATACCTATAGGTAGTCCATTATTGCCCAGTAATGCCTACACAGTCATTTTTATTGTTTATAGTACAGTTTTGCAGATGCAGTTAATTCTTTGGATATCATATCTTCGATGGAGTTATTAACTTACCTGGTACAAACTATATTCAAATTTTAAAAAGTTATCAGATTCAGTTTGGGCAACTTTGGTGTTAAGAACTGTTTCTGTCACACACCCCCCCCAAACAAACCAGGGGGGCTGCTGGGTAACATTTTAAGGAAATATAGACAGTTCAGTTAAGAATAACATTAGTTATGGGCATATTGTGGACTAAAGGAGAATTAATGGAGGGACAGTGAAGCATAATTAAAAAAAAAAAAAGATGAGGAGATGGTGACAGTAAAAAAGCAGGCAGACTGATAAATACTTAAAAGAGTTGAGAAGTGCAGAGGCTGACACAAGTTCATTCATTAAAGGAAGGGATGTAAATCCATAAAACTCAAAGTAGACAGAACAAAAGGACTTAAAAATATTAACAACAGCTTTTAAAAATTAAAAAAAGAACTTGCAGAACATAAGTTTCAGTCTTGTCTGTACATTTTACCATGAAAGAACTGAGATATCCTAGTCTGAATAAAATAAATTTAATTTTACCTTAAAAAAGTGGGTGCAAAGCAGAAGCTAAATCTATAACACAACTTGACAATAATGATAGATAAACCATTTCTGAACTAATGGGAAGAAACACTGATTTATGGTATTTTATAAAGTGAAATTCCATCTTTATGAAATGTAATTGTTAAGTATAATTTTCAGTAATTACCAGGATTCCATTAAAAGTTGTAAGCCTGTCTATCTATTTATCTGCTTGTCTATCTATCTAGCGTCAATGTTTATAGATAGTAAATATAAGAAGCAATATTGGTTGTGGTGAATGAGTGTTCTAGCCTAAAATGCCAAATTCCCTGAAATTTAGATTTTCACATACACAGGAAATTCATATTCTAGAACTATATAGTGTTTTCTTTAAAAAATATATTTTTGATACATATTCTGGAACACAGTCACATCACTGAAAGCAATGTAGAATGAAAGCATACTTTTTATTTTAAATTAATCTAATCAATTATTTTAACTTGGTTAATAGAGTAACAAACCAGAGAAGGGGTGTTATACATGCAGTCAACTTAGGTGTTAGCAAAAAATTTTTGCACAGTCCACCTCAAAGAACTAACAAATTGTTCAGTCTAAGAAGAAGTCCTGGGAACTGGCCTAGGAAATGCATTGCATGATACACAATGCAGAAATGGTTATAGTAAATCAAGTATACTTCTTAGATCAGTCTGCGCTAGTGAATATCTATAAAGTTCGGTAGTGTAATACCAGTATACAAAGATGTCTGTAGAGGTGAACTTGTGAATGACATAAAAAGATGAATGGAGCTTTTGTTCATGGCACATAAATATGCAGTGTAGTTCATCTTATTGTGCTGGAAAATATAGATAGATGGTCAAAATATAGTAGTTTCAATTTCCATAAAAAGAAATGTGAAATAAAATTGAGGAAAGAATTACATAATGGCTGGTTGTCAAAGGAAAAAACAACTTCAAAAAGATCAATACATGGCAGGTTCAGGTTAAGGCACTTTAATCTTGCAGCAAGGAGACAAAAACGTGCTAATACAGAGTTTGTCTAACTAGAATCAGGAAGTGAAGCCATTCTTATACATTTCTTACAAGACATTGCCTACCAAGCTGACGTAACAAATCATAAGTTCTTACAATATTATTTTATAGCAACTGTTTGTTCATGATTTTCTGCTGACACTGAAAAAACTTCCTAAGAAAAACAACGTGGCCTTGATGACCACCGGTCAGATACAACTTTTCACTATGCAATGCTACCATTCAAGGTACTATGGCTAATTCGAGCACAAAGCAAGTACAGATTATAGTTCATTCCTTCAAGCAGTCTTTGTTCAACTGTATCCATCTTTTCTGCAGCTGTGCATGTTCTCATAACACGAACAGAGCTGATTGTTCAAGTTCAATAACATTATAGAAAACAGTATTGTTCTGTTCATTATTTTCCTGACCTAGCAGATAATCACCTGCTTCTCAGTATATTTCCAAAAGGCATAAACATGAATTTTGCTATGCTAACAAATACTAGGTCAGAGAGCATCTTGCAGTTTCAGAAAGCATATTGCAGTTTGAAAAGTATATTGTAGTTTCATACAAAACTAAGCTGTACATAAAATAGAATGAAATGTGTTAACCCTTTTAGCTTCTAATAAACACTAAACACATACATTAATACATATTTTTCTGACATTTCCCCCCTGTTAATACGTTTTATTCTATTTTCAAAAGCATAAACAGTTTGCTTCTTCTCCTAACCTCTTCTGTTCAAGATTTGCAGTTAAGAGAGTCATTCAGTTTAAACTTATGAAAGTGTTTCACTTTTCAACAATTCTTCAATTTCAGTACTTTGATACAAAGTCTCAGAAACTGACATATCTATAAAATCTTTGATTAATCTTTTCATGCAGGGAATACCACAACAAACATACACTCCTAATAGGAGTAATCCCACACAAATGGCAATTAGGATGTTCATTAGGATGGTACCCCACCCCACAAACAAATTCTGGAAAAAATCCGTCAGTGGGTTTGGGCCTGGTTTAGTCATGGCCGACACTTGCTGAATCACCTCAAGATGGTTGTTTATCTCATGCTGGTTGTCAGGAATATACAAACAGCACTCCTCTTTTATTAAAGTGCACCTACCACCTTTCGCCACTAGGGTGAAGTCGAGAGCCATGCAGTTTTGAAGCACCACAGTTCTCATAGCGTTCAGTTCATCAGTTACTAATTCGAGAGCACAAAAAGTTGCATTATTCATTACTTCGAGAAGTTTGGACAGTTTTCTCAGCTCCCAAATCAATTTTACAGCGCCATGTGCAGGAGCTATGCCTGCCCATGATATAATAGTGTCACTCAAGTCCATGTGTGTCAGTTTATTTTTGTCTTTCACGGAATTATGGTTTCTCCAGCCTGCTTCGATTCGTCCCACTGGATTCTCAGGTCTCTTGATTGGACTTCCAGATTTCTTGGTGACCTCTTTAACATTTCAAATTCTTCCTTGAGGCAAAACTGCAGTGTGTCGTATGGCTGGAACCAGGTAACCCAAAAAACAACTGCCGGACCAATTCTCAGGTAACCATTTGTATGCTTTTTTCCCACACACAAAATAACAATTCTCTACTTTAGTACTAATATATACTTGTCCTGCATGAAACATTTTCTTATCAATGATAGATAGTTGCTTAAAAAGAACAGGATTATGTTGTACTTCATCAATCGTTTTGTGCATTGATTCAAAATATGAGTCATAATTTGTATCACAAATATAACCTGCATTATTAGCTTTGGTATAACACTTGTAAGGAACAGTGACATTACAATTGCTCCAACCCACCTGAACAGTATCATTTTTGTAAAAACACACAATTCCCTTTTGTGTAACAGGCAGGTACAATGCTATTTTGTCTTGTGATTTTACAGTCGTAGTATCAAAAATCAAATTTTCCCAGGTCTCATTGACCCCTAGGGGGACAGCAGTCATTAATAATCCCCCATATGCTGTTGGTATAGCTGTGCAAATCCAGCAATTCGAAACATTAAAAGTTTCAGCATACACATATTTAATTGCTTGGTAAGTGTTAAAGTTTGGATGCCAGTCTATGAGTAACGCATCACATTTGTTTAGTTCAGCTCGTGTGGCTGGAAAAAGGAAAGGCCACAGCAAAAAGATCATTGTTATCAGTATGGTTAACAGGATGATCATGCAATACTTCTGAGGTTGTTCTGCATTCCTGTTTTCTCTATATCTGGTCATTTTGTTCATGTTGTGTAACAGTAACAAGTTTTTTGTCCAGTTCAAAATTCTTAACCAGTTTACAGTGTGTCAAATGAATCCAGGATGCTCGCTCTGCGATCTTGACTGCAGTGGGTGTTGACAGTAGCACTTGGTACGGCCCTTCCCACTTCGGTGACGTCCAATTCTTTTTCTTTACAGTTTTCACCCAGACCCACGTGCCTGGGACTACTGCTGCTTCCAATGGTCTGGTTTGTTCTTTATCTAAAACAGAATTTAACTGCAAAAGTTGTTTATTACTTAAAAGTCAGCTCATATATTCTGCGAGTGAACTGTCAGCCTCCTGGTCTGCAGGCATGAGAGGTTTCCACTGAGGTATACAATATGCCCTCCAAACAGTATTTCAAAAGGAGTTAACCCTTTTGCATTTGGAACAGTTCTCATGCTCAACAGTGCCAGAGGCAGGCAGTGCACCCAATTTTTTTGTTTCACTAATTAATTTCCTAAGTTTACTTTTCAAAATCCCACTATGCCTCTCTACTAGTCCTGTAGATTGTGGATGATATGCACAATGGTTTTTCAAGAAAATTCCGAAATATCGACTCAACTGTTGTATAGTTTGATTTACAAAGTGTGTGCCATTGTCACTATAGATCTTTTCTGGTATGCCAAATCTAGGAATAATTTCCTTGACAAGAATTTTCGCAACAGTAGCTGCATCTGGATTTTTAGTTGGAAAAGCTTCCACCCATTTGGAAAACATATCTATAATGACAAGACAATACTTCTTATTTTCGCATTTGTTCAGTTCTATCAAATCCATACAAATAGTATGGAACGGGTACAGTGGTGTAGGGAAACTCCCTTGCTTAGGCTTCAATGCCCCTTGTGCATGATGCTTATTACAAACATGACATGCCGCACAAAAATTTTTAGTGTAGTTTATAAATCCGTATGTTGTGAACACTTGATTTACTAACTGTACCATCCCCCTGTTGAGACATGGCACTGCCCATGGCTCAACAAAGCTGCATATCTAAACAAGTTACACGGTAATATCGGTTTTCCTTCTTTGGAGATGTACAGCCCTTTCTCAAGAATTGCTCCTCGTTTTATCCATTTCTGTTTTTCTACTTTCATAGTAAGTGTCTGCATTGTTTTCAACATTTCTAAATCTAAAATCTCAGAAGGTTGTAATTCCTCACTCAAAAGAAATGCTTCTGAAGCTGAAGCTGCCTGCTTTGCAGCTGTATCAGCTCTTGCATTACTTTTTGAAATTCTATCCTGTTGCTTGGTATGAGCTACGCATTTACAAATAGCTACTTTCTGAGGTAACTGAATAGATTCTAACAAATCTAAAATAAACTGTGCATGATTAATCGGTTTGCCAGTAGATGTTATCATTCCTCTATTCTTCCACTGTTGTGCAAAAACATGTACAGTAGAAAAAGCATACTGGCTATAAATAAAAATGTTCACACATTTACCCTTTGCTAAGGTACATGCCCGTGTCAAGGCAATCAATTCTGCTGCTTGTGCAGATAAGTTGTGTGGTAAAGATTTTGCTTCTAAAATCTCAGTATCAGAAACTACTGCATATCTTACTAGGTTCTGTCCTGTGGGACCCCTTTTGCATGAGCCGTCCACGTAATATGTCACCTCGGCATCATCCAAGGGAACATCTGTAAGATCTTTTCTAGGTAGTGTCTTTTGCTCAATCTCCTGCAGGCAGCTGTGTGGTGTGCCATCCGCAGGGGTTGGGAGCAAGGTAGACAGATTTAAAGTGGTACACCATTCAATTGTCATATGAAGTTGGCTCAACAGTATAGTCATACAGGAAAGATGTCTAGCAGGAGAAAGATATGCTACTTTTTCTTGCAGTAAAATAATCACGACTGCATGAGGCACTCTCAGTGTGAGAGGGTGGAACAACACTACTGAAGCTGAAGCCTGTACTGCCATTGCAGCTGCAACTACAGCTTGTACACAGTGGGGCAGGGATCGCGCCACTGGGTCCGGCTGTGATGAATAGTAAGCTATGGGGCGTTGCTTGTCCCCATGTTGCTGTGTTAACACTGATGTCATATAACCTTGCTTACAATCTACAGTTTGGAAAAAACGTTTATGATAGTTTGGTAATCCTAAAACTAATGAGGATGCTATCAATTGCTTTAATTTACAGAAAGCTGATTCTGCTTCTGGTGTCCATTGTAATAAATCTTGTGCTGCCATAGGTTTCTTGTATATCAAGTCAGTCAGTGGAGCAGATTCCAAGGCATAGCTTGGAATCCAACTCCGACAGAAATTAGTTGTACCCAGGAAGGACATCATTTCCTTCTTGGTAGTTGGTTTGGGTGCTTATAAAATTGCTATTTGCCTCTCTTCATCTAATATTCTGCCTTCTTTGGATATCACATATCCCAGGTATTTAACCTGCTTTTTCCAAAGCTGCAATTTGTTTTTGTTTACTTTATGTCCTTGAGTGGCTAGAAATTGTAGTAATGCTATGGTATCTTCTCTGCATTCTTGCTGGGTGGGGGCTGCCAGCAGGATGTCATCTACATAAAGTAAAATCTGGCTGCCTCTCGGTGGGATAAATCCAGCCAAGTTACTTGCCATTTCCTGTGCGAATATTGTTGGGCTTTCACAATACCCCTGTGGTAGTCTCGTATATGTGTACCTTTTCCCCTGAAATGTAAATGCAAACCAATGTTGGCTGTCAGGGTGTATCGGTATTGAAAAGAATGTATTGCTAATATCTACCACAGAAAAATACTTCTGTTGAGGCTTCAAATCATTCAATAGGGTGTGTGGATCTGGCACCATAGGTGCTCTAGGTATTACTGCATCATTTACAGCTTGTAAATTTTGGACCATACGCTATTCTCCATTTGCTTTCCTGACAGGAAATAAGGGTGTGTTACATGGTGAATCGGGAGATTCTATCAGTACTCCTTCCTTAAATAAAGCTGCTATTATAGGTTTGATTCCTACTTCTGCATCTTTTCTTAAAGGATACTGTCTCTTCTGTGGTCTAAATGCTGATTTTGGTGTGATAGTAACTGGTCCTGCTGTACGAATAAGTCCTACATCTGATTTTCCTGTTGACCAGAGAGTTTCTGGTATGCCTCGTAATGCATTTTCTTCCTCTTCTAGTAAGAGTGCTAATCAGCTGTTCTCATTAGACTGCAAGTGCACAGCTGGGTGTGTCTGTGTTATCCAATTTAACTTCTGCTTCTGTACTCCCTGTTCTGACAGTTCTAACTCTGTTTTTCCCACTTTGTGACTTTTCTCCTAGGTCTACCCATTTCACATTTTTGTCCTTAGTTAAACTAACATGTGGTAATCGATTAGATTTATAAAGTGCAAAGAATTCCTGGGGCAATGAACAGCTAACTACACTGTTCCCTTCTGTGTCCCAGTACAGATTACGTAATACTAATCTGTTTGCATGGTTTCTAAACAGTTCTTGCTCATATTCCTTATCAAGTCCTGGTGTGCTACAATAATACAGAGTACAGTGCAACAAATGCTGTTTATCAGTGTCAAGGGAGGGGGACTTACTGATGGCTATGTTCATCAGCTCTTCGGTTACTGCCCCTGGACCAGTCATGACCTAGTCCTGGCTGTACCAATAAAATGTTTCACCCTCCGGTCGCACTACAAAAGTATCCATTTGTCGCTGTGCTTCCATACCCTGCATAGTCGGAACTGCTGCTATGCCAAATATCTGCATAAGGTCTCTGCCCAAAAGGTTTACTGGGCATTTTGCAGAAACAACAATTTTGCTTTTCTGGGTCATCCCTGAAACAGGGTCAGTTATTGCTATGTTATGGGATAGTGGCTGCCGATACAGCTGTCCATTAGCTGCTTTCACTAATATGTAATCAAATGATTCTGAATTTTCTGGTAGTTTGGAAGGATGTATCAGGGTCCGTGATGCCCCTGAGTCACACAAAAATGTAACTTTCCTCTCCTCTACCAGAAGTGTAACTTCCGGTTTTGTGTCTGCTAAGTAGAGCTCTAGGCTTAATAATGCTAAGTCTAAAATTTCACTTTCTTCACTATCTGTGATTTCCTGCACTTCCTCTATTTCTTCTATCACATCCTCTACTCCCTCTATCACATTTGCATTTGTCTTTTCTTGGTTATTCCTTTCTAGTGATTCCTGGCTATCATATAGTCAGTCCTCACCCTCCTTATCTTCCATGGCTATCTTCTTGTTTTGCTTGCAATCCCTTGCTAAATGTCCCTTTTTCCCGCACTTAAAACATTCACCCCTTTTCTTTCTTTCTTCAAACTCCTCTGATCGCTTATCAAATTGTTTGTTTCCCTGGGCATTTTTCTTGCCCTTTTTCCCTGACTGTACTACAAAAGCTTCTGCTCCGTCTTCTACAGCAAATACTTGGGTTTTCTTTTTCTTTTTGTTATTAAAATGCCTTTCGGCATGTCTTGCATATTCAAGTAATGACTGTAATCTACTTGTACGGTGATCTATCATGTGCTTTGTAATAAAGCTGCTGATGGGCGCAATACTGCCTTTAAAAAATGCATTCTTTAGCTGCTGCTCATATGGGGAATCTTGTGTTTGGTCTTCAGGTACCTGCATTCCACAATGGTTATTAAAACATTCTAATAATCTAGCATAATATCTATCAACAGTTTCACCTTCTTGTTGGATGCACTGATTAATGCAAGTCCAGTCTGCCCTAGGCTTCCATTTCTCAGAGATTCGGTCTGTCAGACCTTTCACTCTGTTATCCAACTCTGCGTTGCTATGTGGGAGTGGCTTGTGTTCTGCATCATGGGGATTCCAGTAGCCACTGATCATGTGCCAATCTGGACCTACGATTTGTCTGACTACTTTTTCTACTTCTTCTCCATTTAAATAATAACTCAACCTCATGCCCTGTAAGCCTTCTAAGAATTTTCTAAAATTAACTTTTGGATGGGGAATTCCCTCTGTGGCTTTCCGGATATCTTCCGGTGTCCACGGTCTATATACCAGGAGAGCTGGGTCCTGTCCTTCCTGTCCTGCCTGAGGATTTGGTACTTCTATGAGTGGACATATCTCTTCTTCACTCATAGCTCGTGAATCTTTATTTATTTGATATAACTCAATATCTCCTCTTAAGTTACGTGCTTGAGACCTAGTCTCGACGGGATCTCTAACAAATGGTGTTGGCTTCGCAGGCACAGCCGGGTATAGTGGAGGTGGACCAACTTGTCCACTCGCTTCATATTCTGGTAAGGGAAGTGGAGGAGGCGGAGGGGCTGATGCTGTTACCAAGTTATTATCCTCTTTATCTAGAAACATTGCTTTTGAATTATTACTCTTTTGTTCCCTATGGTTTGCTTCCTCAATCCACCTGTGTGCCTGAGGGATGCCTAATTGACGTTGCTTTTTCAGCTGACCTTTTGCGTCAGTTTTAAGTTGTTTGACAAGTTTAATAAGCGAGGATTTTTCTAATTTGCCATCAAATTCATATTTATTAACCCATTTTGTATAGCACCCAACATTGTCGGCACGTTGTAATTGCATATATTTTGCATCTTCAGTTAATGGCGGACCTTGGGATCTTTTTGTGCACTTATTTCCCATTTTATTTTAACCATTGCGCTGTTACGTAACCCTTCTTATTTTTACGTGGTACCACGATTTTCTCTTTTTCACAGTTTATCTAGAATAACTGTCTACCTATTCTGTTTCCCTGATATATGACAAGACAGCAATCTTTCTGTCCCTGACGTGTACAAGACAAATCTCCTGACAGACAATGCACATCAAGTCCCTGATCTAAAACAGAAAAAGGTAAATCTCACTTTACCTGAGCCTCCGTGATTGATTGTCTGATTCGAGGAAATACCGATAACTCATCCTCCAGTCGCAGATCAGAACAATGGCTTGCCTCTTTTGAACGACAATTTAGTTGGAGGTCTTTTAGCACAGAAGAACCAATGTGGTTTCTTTCCTGTATGGTTTCATGCCACCTGGCCCATCTGACCTGAGGCGAAGTGAGAGTTTCTGGTCCGAAGGACCAATCTGTCAAAGGAAAAAACAACTTCAAAAAGATCAATACACGGCAGGTTCAGGTTAAGGCACTTTAATCCTGCAGCAAGGAGACAAAAACATGCTAATACAGAGTTTGTCTAACTAGAATCAGGAAGTGAAGCCATTCTTATACATTTCTTACAAGACATTGCTTACCAAGCTGACGTAACAAATCATAAGTTCTTACAATATTATTTTATAGCAACTGTTTGTTCATGATTTTCTGCTGACACTGAAAAAACTTCCTAAGAAAAACAACATGGCCTTGATGACCACCGGTCAGATACAACTTTTCACTATGCAATGTTACCATTCAAGGTACTATGGCTAAT
The DNA here is from genome assembly GCF_019279795.1 of Protopterus annectens. Classification (NCBI taxonomy): domain Eukaryota; kingdom Metazoa; phylum Chordata; order Ceratodontiformes; family Protopteridae; genus Protopterus; species Protopterus annectens. Next base: position 1,182,738,320 of record NC_056745.1, read on the forward strand.
TCGAGCACAAAGCAAGTACAGATTATAGTTCATTTCTTCAAGCAGTCTTTGTTCAACTGTATCCATCTTTTCTGCAGCTGTGCGTGTTCTCATAACATGAACAGAGCTGATTGTTCAAGTTCAATAACATTATAGAAAACAGTATTGTTCTATTCATTATTTTCCTGACCTAGCAGATAATCACCTTCTTCTCAGTATATTTCCAAAAGGCATAAACATGAATTTTGCTGTGCTAGCAAATACTAGGTCAGAGAGCATCTTGCAGTTTCAGAAAGCATATTGCAGTTTGAAAAGCATCTTGTAGTTTCATACAAAACTAAGCTGTACATAAAATAGAATGAAATGTGTTAACCCTTTTAGCTTCTAATAAACACTAAACACATACATTAATACATATTTTTCTGACACTGGTTCATAAAAAGAAAAATGGAAAAGATCTAGAAATTATCATTTCAGAAGATGTGAGTGTAGGCAAGAAATGTTAGAAGACAATAAGGATGCCAAGGAGTTAGGATTCAATAGAAAAGGGATTCGCTGTACAATAAACAAAATCAGTTATTTCTTCTCTGCACAAAGCATTGCTGAAGCTCCATTTGGAGTTTTGTACTTCTGGATTCCCAATTTTTATGGTTCTCCAGCAGAACCCATGTAAAACATAGGATACCAATAGCCATTTAAATAACAACAGCATGAGCTTCATATACAAGAAGAGAAAAAAAGAAAGGGGAAAAAACAGAATACAACACAAAAAAAATATTCCAAATCTCTAAACAGACCACGAAGTTCGGTAGGACAGCATCTTTCATAAGAAAGATGTTAAGTATAGGAGGGTACATTTTCAGTTTTGGGAGAAACAGTGCCTGAAGGCTAATATGAAGAAGGATTTTCAGAGAGAGAGAGCAGTGTTGTGTACCAACAGCAATATTCTGATGGGAGGCAGTTTATTTATTTATTTTTGACCGGGAGTGTCCGACTGGACGTAGGACCATTTTCAGTGAAGGCCCGGGGAGAAAAGCTCCATAGTTAAAATAAACAGACAGTAGTTACATTGGATTACATAGCGATTAACAATTTACATAGCAATTACTTACAACATATTTACAGATGAAGAACATAGTACATCAGTAGACAACTAGAATCTTTATCTGTGAAGTACATAACAGACATTAACAAATGTTAAAATAAGAAGTTCCTGCTGTATAAGTACTAGGTTTATGAGCATCTGAGCTTGCTATAATCAAGGTAGTTAGTAAAGTGGAAAGAAAGGTAGTAGTTGGATGGGGTGGGTGATATTAGAGTGGGAGTTGCAAGGGCATAGCCAGTATGTTTTTAGGTGCGCTTTTAGTAAAGTTTTGAAGTGGGTGCATGATGGTACGGAGGTAATTGTGGGTGGGAGGGAGTTCCATAATTTGGCTATGGTGCAAGAGAATAGTGCTTCACCAGCAGAGTTATTGGCTTTAGTGATCTGCAAGTGATTTTTGTTGCTGGATCTTAGTGGTCTGGTGGTGCGATAGGGTTGGAGTAGATTCTGGAGGGATGGGACATTTAGTGGATGGTTTACTAGTTTGTGGGTGAGTGAGAGTTGATACCATTGAAGGAGGTGATTCAGCAAGTGAGAGACAGTGGTGACTACGGTAGGATGCCCCTGTGGCGAATTTGGCAGTTTTGTTGTAGCAGGTCTCTAGCTTGTTTAGATCGCATTGCCTTAGGTTGGTATATATTGGAGAGGCATAAAGTAGGGTGGAGATAAGGTGGGAATTTGCTATTGAAATCTTTGCTGCTTTGGTGAGAAGATGCTTATTTCTGTATAACGCTCCTAGTTTAGTGTGGACTTTTTTATGGTCATGGATATGTGAATGTCAAATTTTAGTTTATTGTCTATTTCCACTCCTAGCAATTTGGTGTGTTCAGTTGGATATATAGTGGTGTTGTCTTTTGCTGTGATGTTAAAGTGAGAGTTGTTTTGAGTATGTTTGGTGGGTTGGAAGATGAGTAGTTTAGTTTTGTTTGAGTTGAGTATTAATTGGGCATCGGATAACCAAGTTTCAACAGAGGAAAAGTTTTCCTGTGTGACTTTTTGCAGTTTGGGTAGGGACTGGGCTTGAGCAGATGATGGTCAAGTCATCTGTGTATTGTATGAGTGTGCCATGTGTGGTGGCAGAGGCTAGATTATTTGTGAAAACAGAGAAGAGTAGGGGTCCAAGGATGGATCCTTGGGGTACCCCTATGGAGACAGGTAGTTGGGGAGATATGTCATTCTGCCATACAACAGATTGTTGACGGTCAGACAGGTAACTCTGAAACCAGTTGGTGACTGATTGTGAGAAGGATAGGTTATTGAGGACAGAGATAAGTTGTTTGTGTGGGACCATGTCAAATGCTTTAGATAGGTCTAGGAAAGTAGCAGAGGAGAGATAGCCATTGTTTTTCTGCTGAAGGATAGTGTTAGTAAAGGAGAGTAAGGCAGTGGTGGTGCTATGGTTTGGTCGGAAACCATGCTGAGTATTGGAAAGGAGGTTGTTAGTAAGGAGGTAGTCTGAGACCTGAGAGTGTATGCATCTCTCTAGTATTTTGGAGAATGGAAAGAGAATAGCTATGGGGCGGTAATTGGTTAGTTCTGTGGAGGGTCCGCCTTTGTGAAGTGGAATTATATGTGATACTTTCCACAATGTGGAAACATAACTTTCTGACAGAGATCGATTAATCAAGATGGATACTGGGTAGGCCAGAGCATCAGCTGCGATTTGTAGGTATTCACTTGGGAGGTTGTCTGCTGCTAATTTGGTGAGTTTAAGTTTAGTTAAGAGTTTTTTTATGTTGGAGGTAGGTACAGGAGAAAAAGAGAAGGCAGTGGGGAGATTAGTAGTTGAAGGTGTGGGTTGGAGGGGGGGGGGTTGTGTTGTTTAGCTAGTGATAGTATGGTTTGTGTGAGTGTGAAGTGTGTGTTGAATGAGGTAGCAATATTTTCTGAGGAGTGAGGGATGTTAGTAGGAGGGGTACTGACTTTACCTGGGTGGAGGATGGAGTTTATGGAGGACCAGACTTGTTTGGGGCTGTGTTCGGAGGAGTCTAGGGCAGACTGGTAGTATTGGAATTTGTCCTGTTTTATTAGCTTTTTGACTCTATTGCGTAGTTCTAGGAATTTCTGTCTAGTTGAGGGGGTCTTGGTTTTGCACCAGTGCTCCCAGGCTTTATCCCTGTTTTTCATTTCTGACTTAGTGGTTTTCTGTTGCCATGGGGAGGGTTGTGCTTTGATTCTGGAAAGTCTTAAGGGGGCATGGTAATTAAGGATGCTCAGGAAGGTAGTATTAAAAAATTCAACTGCGTCATCAAGACTGAGGTACTTTAGAGGATGCTAGTTACATTCTTTGAGGGATGAGATGAATGTGAGTGGGTTAAAGTTTAATTTTTTACGTATCTGATGGTAGACGACAGGTTTAGCTTGGTATAGGTATTTTTTCAGTAGGAATGTTGGTGTTAGACCAGAAATAGCAGGAGAATTAAGACTACACAGAACAGACAGCAATTAGTTCTAGAATGTGGCTCACACTGATGACCTAATGTAAAGGACATGAACAACAGCTGGGAAAATGATAGATTGTATGCCACAGTTATTCTATACTTTGAACTATATAAACAAAAAAAACCCACTCATCCAAACATGGGAAAATAACCATGCAGCAGTTAAGAAAGAAAAAGTAAATGAAACAATCAGTCTCAGAAAAGAAAACACAGATACACTCCTGTGGCCAGTTTTGCTTCCGCTCACTAAAACTAAAACAGTATATTGGCTGATCTTTGATTCTTTGTTTACGGATGCTGCTGTCATTAGACATGGTAGGTGCACACACATACTGCTCACAATGTTACAATAGGTCTGCCCAGTACCCTAGATGATTGGATCACTGAACAGAAAATGCCTCGTCCAAAGTTAGATTTAACAAGTCTTTCTCTGGAATGCCTCTCACCTTTCTTTCATTCTTTCCTCTATTGTTTGTATTGTATAGGAGAACATTGTTCCACTTCATTGCTTCTTAAGAGTTATAGTTTGCTAGTGCATGTATATAACAATGAACAAACTTGCTCAGCATGACAGAGCAAGAGAATATTTCATTCCATCACAGCCCAAAGGTCAAACCTTGTTAAAAATCACATTACAAAACCACCACAGCGCAAAGTGTTTGAAAATTACTTCCTATCCTGAAAAGTGTATTAAAATTATATCTAAGTTTTACACACCCAGAATGGGTAGATGGATGGCAGAGCAAATAGCAAAGAAAGAAAGACAATGAATAGGAGGAGAATTTTTTGATTTCTTACCCACCTTCTAAAACATTACAACCTTAGCCCAAAGAGAACCCAGAATATTGTAATGGGTATAAAACAATTATAAAATACTCATTACTGAATTGTACTGATGTCAGATTTTAAGCAGAAGAAATGCTATTTTCAATGCTCTGTAATATTTGCAGTCTTGACTTAACCTCATCTCTGAGCTGGGGGTCATATTACAACAAGAAAGAGAAAAGTCATTGAGGTGGAAAGGTCCTAATTATATCCTTAGATATTATGATGCTGTTAGTTGTATAAGTATAGAAGGCTATCCAACAAGAGGGAGGATTAATCAGCCAGAGAGCAGATCTTTCAAAAGGGGAGGAATGGAAATGCTGTTAACTATTCCTAGCAGTGTCTGGCAGAGGCTATTTTCATGGCAACAAGTATGCCAAATGATGTAAGGAGAAGTGGGCAAATATTCTGTAGGCATACATGCAGCACACACCATCAACCTAAGTGACTCAAGCAGTAATGGAGAAAGAATGACCATAACAATGACAGCTAATGGAGGAGAAAGCTGGATACTAATATCAGCAGATTCAGCAAAATCTAAACATTTAAAAAGAAAGAAAGAAGCTA